>NW_028240872.1:0-269771 GCF_964263255.1 Lissotriton vulgaris
GGAAGAGAGAACTACAGAAAAGACTCCAGCGCATACAGAACGCCTCTGCACGACTCATCCTGGACATCCCATGTCGCTGTCACATCTCTGCCCACCTGAGAGACCTGCACTGGCTCCCTGTCAACAAGAGGATCAGTTCAGACTCCTCACCCACGCACACAATGCTCTCCACGACATGGGCCCGAAGTACCTCAACAGCCGCCTCACTTTCTACACAACCACCCGCCAGCTACGATCGGCCAGCCTCGCCCTTGCCACCATGCCACACATTCGCAGAGCCACCGCTGGGGGAAGATCCTTCTCCCACCTGGCGGCCAAGACATGGAATTCCCTCTCCACCCACCTACGACTGACCCAGGACCACCTCTCCTTCAGGAAACAACTCAAGACCTGGCTTTTCGAACAGTAATGATCCCCTCCCCCCAGCGCCTTGAGACCCCTCTGGGTGAGTAGCGCGCTATACACATTTTGCTGATATGATTTGATTTGAGATTCTAGAACAAATAAAGTTTGCACTATTACACTATTACCCGTTATGTGATACTTGCACCTGACAAGTGCAGCTAAAAGCACCTCCGCTTTATAGAAGTTGAGAGTCTATTAGACGTAGAATTTACTGTACTTAACTAGGAAAATAATAATATACCTGGTGCTAAAAAGGGATAGAGATATACGGAAACACAATATATCATGTAAAGAAACACAACAAAGAATGTAAGTGAAGGCATTAGAGTACTTACATAGGAAATAGTACCACAGAGTTAAAATCAGTGAATCAAAAATTTTCATGATGAATTGAGAAATTGAAAGTAAAATGCGCTATGAAGAATGAAAAATTCAACCTTCTGATTTTCCCATTGTTTATCATTTTGGAGAAGGGGGAATATAACTGCACAGTGTATTGCGAATGCACTGACACTGCAACAGAAACTGTTAGATTTGAGAAAGACTGTGCCCATGAAGCAATCTGCCATTGCTCTCAAAAAGGTAGAATCTGTCCAAAAAAAAATACCTTGCATGAGTAAAAATTAAAGTTTTCTGAAACTTTACTTTACAGATAATGACATATAACATATTATGATCTCCCTTACATGTCATGTTGCAAAAGTTTTTAAATGTTATGTTATGTTAAAAACATTTATACCGTGCACGGTCACCAGACGGTTTCATGGCGCTCAAGACAAATTGCGGGGGAGCAGTGCACCGAAATTACTCATAGGCTAATTGAAAAAAGTGAGTTTTGAGCAGTTTACAAAAGCAAACATAGCTGGGACAAAGTCTGAGGGGAATCGGGAGGGAATTCCACAGAGTGGAGGCCAAGAGAGAAAAGCACAGGCCACCATGCTTTTTGCTTTTATAACTTGGGACAGTCAGCAGGTTGTGGGAAGTGGACCGAAGATCTCTCGAGGGAACATAACGCTTAAGACTAGACGTGATGAAAATGGGAGCTTGATCGGCGAGAGCCTTGAAGACAGTACAGCCAAGTTTAAACATACAGCGAAAAGCCACTGGGAGCCAGTGCAGTCTCCTCAACAGGGGCAAGACGTGTTGGTGTTTAGGCTGATGAAAGATCAGTCTTGCTGCCTGGTTTTGCACCAGCTGCAGTCGGTGAAGATGGTAAGCAGGTATCCCAACATAGAGGATGTTAGCGTAATCGATACGGGAGGTGACAAGAGCCATAATGACGAGAATGAGTGCCTCGGTGGTAAGAAACCTACAAATTTTGCGAATCCTGCGCAGATGAAAGAAACAGGATGATGTGACTGCATTAATTTGAGGCCTCATGGATAGGTCACTACATATGATTACACCTAGGCTCTTAACAGAATTGGCAGGGCTGGGTGAAGGCCCAAGGGAAGAGGGCCAAAAGCTGGAATTACAGGGGTTAGCCAACCCACCCATCAGTACTAACTCCGTCTTGTTGGGATTGAGCTTCAGCTGGCTATAGTGCATCCACTCAGAGATGGCAAGCATGGTGGATTGGAAATTGGCGCAAGAGGAAGGGGTGGAATCAACAGAGAAAATCAACTGTAAATCATCAGCATAATTAAAAATGGTAACCGGGGTGTGACGGAGGGAAGCGAGAAGAGGTTGCATATAAAGGTTAAATAAAAGTGGTGACAGGGCAGAGCCCTGTGGGACTCCACAGGAAAGGGGGGAATAAGGGGCGGAGTAAGTGGACAGGTGAACTGCCTGAGACCGCTGATGCAGAAAAGATCTGATCCACGTTAGAGCCATGCCCTGGATGCCCGCGTTATTGACACGGTCGATCAAGATGGCATGATCGACCGTGTCAAAGGCAGCCGACAAGTCCAGCAAGACAAGTGCCTGGGTGATATTCTTGTCGGCGCCTTTCCTCAGCACGTCCATCACGGCCACAATAACAGCTTCGGTAGAGTGAGCTGGCCTGAAGCCAGCTTGCTGGTTATCCAAGAAGGAAGAACCCTCGATGAATGCACTAAGACAGCGCGTAACGTAGGTCTCCAAGATTTTCCCAAGATAGGGGAGAAGGGAGATCGGCCTGAAATTACTAAGGACCGAAGGGTCGGCACCAGGCTTCTTTAATATAGGAACTACAACCGCCTGTTTGAAAGAATCCGGTACCGTGCCTGTAGCAAGAGAGTTGTTAAGCAGTGCCAACGGGGGGTCTGGGCAGGCCAAAAAGACTTCTTTGAGGATTTGAGGGGGACAGCAGTCATTAGGAGAGCCCGAGCTCACCGTAGGTAAAAACATGGAAATAAACTTGGTCAGGGAGATAGGAGGAAAAACATCCAAGTGACAGGGATTCATAGGGTGTAAAGATGGAGGGGTAGGGAAAAAAGGAAGGAGAATGTTATTCTTTATGGTGGCAATTTTATCAATGAAATATGAATTAAGGGAATCACAGAGAACTCTCACAAAGTAACACATACAATCTATGACCCTGTGGAAGGCTAGGCCGAAACACATTTATTTTCGTATGGTCCTATTTGTTTATTAAAATAACTAATAAATAAAATGTCAAATGGATGGAGCTGTGCCGCTTGTTTCCTTAATTTTGAAATTCAGAATGAGGATGGAGATCAGGAACAGAGTTTCTTAAGTATATATATATATATATATATATATATATATATATATATATATATATATATATATATATATATATATATATATATATATATATATACACATATCGACACACAAAGTGATCCTGAAGCCAAACGAGAGCGCTCCGCAGTGTGTGCTCCGCTTAGGGGTCGGATCCTGACCCAAGGAAATTTTTGTATACAAAGGAGGCAGAACAACCAGGATACTTTTAAGCCTTCTTTATTAAGACTTCACCCCACCAACGCGTTTCAGCCACAACTGGCCTTGCTCACGGTTGGTTAGTCCCTCCACAGTGTTGCTTTTTATACTATCCCATAGTAAGTCAATTATGAGGCATTATGGGAATTGTAGTTACATTTTTGAAATTAAAATAAAACAAAAGAAAGACATTGTGTGCTTTTCAATTACTACACTTGTGTGACTGATAGTTCACTGTGGCTTTATCAGTAAAGCAGTTATTGGGTATAGTACCCTAGTCTTTAGTTGCAGTTCTTAATAATGTTCTTAATGTCAAGAAATACGGGGTATAGTATCCATTTTATTTTAAGAACATTTCATTCCAGATGAATGTGCAGATCCTCTCCGAAATTCATGCCTTTCGGATGCTTTGTTCTGAGTTTGATTATCATCCGCGACTCAATTTGACGTAATTTTCGAACTACATCTCCACCTCTTTCCAATTTGTCAAGCATTTTTGCCCCGTAGAATTGCATTTGTCTCCAGTCTCCATTTTGACATAAGCTCATGTGCTTTGCAGTGGCATATTGCATGTTTGAGTTTTTTACCGCCCGGATATGTTCTAAAATCCGTTTTCTTAGCATGCAAGTTGTACATCCCACGTACTTCATTCCGCATTTACATTCCACAATGTATACTACGTTTTTTGAAGAACAGGTGATCTGTTGATCAATTTTCATTATTTTGCCGTCTGGTTCTTCAATCACTTTCATGCTTTTGCCAATTTTGCATGCCTTGCAGGAGCTACATGGTTGAAAACCTTTTCGCTGATTTTGTAACCAGTTTGATTTCGGTTTTTCTTGAAAATAACTTCTGACCAGTAAGTCCTTTAGGGATGTGTTCTTTTTGTATGTTATTAACGGTGCTTCACCGAGGGTGGTTCCAATGTCAGGATCCCCTGACAGAAGGTGCCAGTATTTTTTCATTATACGAGCAATGTTTCCACTCTCTTTACTGAATGTCGTTATGAATCTTGGAGATGCACTAGTTTCTGTTCTTTTAGTCTGTTCCATTAGTGTTTGAGTCCTTGTTTTCAAATCAATTTTTCTTTTGCATTTGGTCAGCACTCTTTCCTCATATCCTTTTGCTCTGAACCTGCACTTACTTTCTTGTATTACTCTTTCAGCATCCTCTGGTACTGAACAATTTCTCTTCAGGCGCGTGAATTCCCCATAAGGTATGCTGTTTAGAAGGGATTTGGGATGAAAACTGGTCCCGTGTAGCACACTATTCGTTGCTGTTTTCTTACGAAATAGGGTAGATTCAAGTTTGTCATTAGACACATATATCTTAGTGTCTAAAAAGTCTATTTCCTGTGTGCTTGTGTTGCATTTGAATTGTAGACCCACTTCGTTCTCATTCAGTTTGTTAAAATAGCTTCGAAACTGGAAAGGGGCGACCACTCGGTCCCCCCGAACGTATGGTAGGGGGCCCGGATCCTCCCGGGAAACCATTTTGTGCGGGGGCGTGTCACGGCTGGTATGCCCGAAGCGGCGTAGCCGGGGCGCGCCTTTTCCCGCCCAAGAAGGGTTGTCCTAGACACCTACACCGTTGGCCACGACCCGTAGGCGTACCGGAGGAGGGTACATGCCCTCCCGAAGAGGAATAAAAGGAGCAGCAATCCGAAGAAGCATCCTCTTGTTCCTGTGCTAGGAAGCTGCACCCCTCATTGCACGTGAGCCCTCGACGGAACAAGGAGCAATTTTGAGAACTTGTAATCTTTTGCGTTTCTCTTTCAGAACTTCGAGCCTAAGGGTCCAGGACCGTGTTGAGCAACAAGGATCGGATATCCATTGGACGATGCCTGGCAAGAAGGCCGGAAAGAAGTCTGGGACTGACCAGATGCTTCGAATGCTGATAAAAGATATGGCAAGTATGAAGAAGCAGATGGCGGCGATGAATAATACGGGTAGACCAAAGAAGGTTATAGGCCCTGCATTGCCGGGCGTTGTCCCTGTGGGGCGAGGTAGAAAGGTCAGGAATAGGGCGGCAGGGGGGGAGGTCCCGGTTCCCGAGGTACCCCCGGCAAGCCCGGTCATTCCAGTGGAGGCCCCGGTACCGGTCCCAGACGCGGGTCAACCGATTCCGGTTGTTGTTACGCCCGCCAGCGAGGAGGACATGCCTCCCGAGTTGGCCGCCCAGTTGGCCGCATGGCTTGGTAAAAAGACAGGGGGTGCTACGGCACCGACAGACACGGCCGAAGAGGCCAAGTTACTAATACAGCAGTTGCGGCAGTCGCGAGATGCCGCGAAGGCGAATCTCCCTTGTGTCCCCCCACAGGTGACCCCAGGAGGACCGGCAGCTGGTGTGGAAAAAACGGCGGGAACAGCAATCGAGCCGGGTAAGCATGCATTGCCAATGGCAAGGGAGGGGTCTTTGCCCTTAAGACGGGAGAAGGTGGTCCAGCATATACCGCTGGCCACGAAAGAGTTGATCTGGGCTGATAAGTACGTTAATATGTTTTCCCTGTTGACCGACCATCGCGAGATGGAGTATGTTAAGACACAAAAAGATTTGTGGCACCCGAATGTATGGCGAGCAAAGATGGCGGGATTCAGGGTTGATGAGACAATCTCTAATTGGGCCAGGGCCTTTGCGATGTTTACTGCAATTATTGGGGAGTGTAAGCCCGAGGTTTTGACCGCATTGTCCTGCTACCAGGCACGAATAATGGATTTTTATGAGACATATGAAGGTGATGAATGGATAGGTTATGATATGAAGTTTCGTAAGGCCAAGGAGTTCGATTCATCTCTGACGTGGGATTGTCTCGACTCGATATCTTGGCAGAAACAGCTCCTGCCGGGCGCGACGAAGTCGTCGTCGCTTGGCGGGAATGTGTCCGGGCCTTCCCGCCGTCAGCCTGCGGCGCCCTTTCGAGCGGGCCCCACTGGTGACCACCAACAAAGGAATGGAGGGAATGGGGGTAAGAAAGGGGTCTGTTGGAATTTTAACAGGGGCAAGTGCACGAGACCTCAGGGGACATGTAAGTTCAGGCATGAGTGTGCGGAAATTCTTCACACCCCGAGAGTTCGTGTAGAGTCAAGAATGGTGATACAGGGGGTAGAGGGGGGGCCAAACAGGTCTGATGGGGACCATGGTGTACCGCCACCTACCCCCATTGATATCATGGCAATGATCCCCTGGCTAAACGAATACCCTGATCATGTCTCCGCTGGGGTGTTGAGGAACGGTTTCTTGTATGGTTTCCACATCCCGGCGGGGGATTTTCGTGGGGAGTCACTGTGTAGGAACCAACTGTCGGCTCTGCATAATCCTGCGGTGGTAGAAAAGAAGATTGCAAAGGAGGTTGCCCTTGGCCGGGTTGCTGGCCCATTCAGGCACCCGCCAGTACCTAATTTCATCTGTTCCCCATTGGGAGTAGTCCCCAAGAAAGACCCGGGGGAGTTTAGGCTGATCCATAACTTGTCAGCTCCGAGGGGTCTTTCAGTGAACGATGCAATTAATTGACCCGGGAGTTTGTTCGGTGCGGTACGCATCCTTCGACGATGCCGTCGCCATGTTGAATCGCCTGGGGCCTGGAGCACTGATGGCGAAGTCAGATATCGAGTCAGCGTTCCGGTTGCTCCCGGGACACCCACGGGACCAGCGTCTGTTAGGCTTTGTGTTCCAAGGACGTTACTACATGGATAGATGTATGCCAATGGGTTGCTCCATCTCTTGTGCTTATTTTGAGAAATTCAGTTCTTTTCTGCAATGGGCGTTCACCAAGGCCACTGGCCATACCCAGGTTATGCATTACCTAGACAATTTTTTGTTCTTGGGGGCAGCCGGCGACACACAATGTGCGCAGGCGTTACAAGATTTTTGCACTCTCATGGAGCGATTCGGGGTGCCATTGGCACCAGGTAAGACGGTTGGACCATCGACTTCACTCGAGTTGCTGGGCATTGAGCTCGATTCTGTGGAGGGATGTTTCCGTTTGCCACTGGGGAAGGTAGCAAAGTTCAGGGCTTCCTTGGAATTGTGCATCGGCAAAGAGAAAGTCACGCTCCATCAGCTACAACAAGCAGTAGGCCAGCTTAACTTTGCCCTCCGAGTGAAACCAATGGCCCGCCCCTTTTCCCGCTCTATTGCACAAGCCATGGTTGGTCTCAAGGAAGGACACCATCGCACGAGACTGTCAGCAGAAGTTCGCCAGGACATGCGCATATGGTTGGCATTTCTGGCGGATTTCAACGGTCGAGTGGTGTGGAACAAACCGCCAGCGTCCTCGGACGAGCTGGGTTTGTGGACCGACTCGGCGGGGAGCGTGGGATTTGGCGCCATCTTTGGTAATCGATGGTCGGCGCAAACATGGCCGACGTGGTGGCACACCAGCGGTCTCACAGGTAACATTGGGTTTCTCGAGTTGTTCCTCATTCTTGTGGCTCTGATGGCATGGCCGGATGAGTTCAGAGATCGCTCTGTTGTGTTCTGGTCCGACAATATGACTGTTGTTGAATGTATAAATAGTCAGGCAGCACGCTGCAAGTGGATATTGAGATTACTGAAGGAAATTGTACTCCTTTGCATGAGATTGAACGTACAATTCAGGGCGAAGCATGTGCCGGGTGTACTGAACCAGGCGGCTGATGCACTCTCTCGTTCACACATGCAGGCTTTCAGGGGTTATCTACCTTCCGCGGACCTAGCGGGGGCACCATTTCCCGAAGCACTCTGGCTACTCGGTGCCCCGGATTACAAGACCTCGTGGCAGCAAGCTTAGCCCCCAGGACGAGGAAGGCATACGAAGGAGCGTTTCGTTCCTATTGTGCATTTTTGGGTCCGGCAGGGGGGGTCAAGTGGGGGCAGGAGGAGTGTGTCTTGAATTTTCTTGTAGCACTGCACAGGGCAGGCCGATCAGCGGCAACAGCCAATAGGCACCGAGCCACCATTTCATTCATGGCGCAGGCACATGGCATCAAGGACCCCACATCTTCTTTTTTGGTAAAGAAGGCCCTTCGTGGTTGGCAACGCCTTGAAGGTCGTAAAGTAGACGAAAGGCGCCCGATTGGGTTAGAAAGGTTGTCCCTGCTGATGTCGATACTCCCCATGACATGCTCCTCCCAGTTTGAAGCAGTGCTGTTCCGGGCCGCTTTCGCATTAGCGTTCCATGGGGCCATGCGGGTGAGCGAGCTGGTAGCAAGAAATAAGAAGGATGTAGAGGGAGGGTTGTGTCGGGATCACATTCTGATCAGGGGTGATTCAATGGTGATCACGATAGCCAGGTCCAAGACCGACCAGGGTGCTATGGGAGACAGTATTATGTCCAGCGCATGCGAGGGTCCCCCATGTGCCCGGTGAAGTGCGTTGAGGAGTATTTGGCGCAAAGGGCGGATGCATGGGGGGAAGCTTACTGAGACACTTCGACGCCACCCCACTGACAAGGTTTCAGTTCCAGCGGGTGCTAACGATGGCAATCGCAGCGGCGGGCATGGACCCGGCGATTTCGGGACCCACTCCTTTAGGATAGGGGCTGCTACAGAGGCTACAGCCAGGGGTCAGAGTGTTGAGAAGGTGAAACAACTGGGGCGATGGTCCTCGAACTGTTATAAGAGGTATGTGCGGTTGCACATGTTATGAAGCCACTGTCATGCACTCACGCTTCTTGTCTTCTGTTTGGTTTACAGTTTCGCGAGCATGCTATGCGGGGCGGACTGTGCCGTCGACCCGGCACCTGGGGACCAGCGGTCAGAGATCACCGGCTGAGGAAAAAGTGGTGTGGGTCGTGGGCCACTCATACGTGAGGCGGGCCGCGGACGTATTCAAAGCAGGTGACGTGATTCACGCGGCTGGGGAATACGGGTACAGGGTGACCTTCCACGGAAGGGGCGGGCTCTGTATTGACCAGTTTCAATGTTTTGTTGAGGGACTGTTAGGGCGGACAAGGTCACCGCCGTCCGTAATCATAGTACACCTGGGAGGCAATGACTTAGTGACACTCGGTCGGCGAGTACTACTCGAGGGGGTTCTATCTACTGTTAGCTGGCTGGCGAGAAGGATCCCGGGGTGCACGATAGCATGGTCACACATGATTCCCAGGAAGGTGTGGCGGGGGGGCCTCTCTGTGTCAGCGCTGAACAATTCAGTAAAGAAGGTCAATAACAAACTTAGTAGGTTGTTTCGCTCGGCGCAGTTGCACTGTATTCCGCATGGATGTATTCGGGGGGATCACATGTATCTCGAGGATGGGGTCCATTTATCCCGGGAGGGGAATGTCTTACTCATAGGAGATTTCATAGCGTGGTTAAGGGGTTTGTAAAAACATGACCTTTAGTAGGAGTTTGTGGGGGGGCCGGATAGCCGGTCAACTATCCGGCCTGTGGCGGTAAGGTCATGATCGGTGAGCAGTAATTTCAAGGTCCCTAAAGGGGGGGCGCCACCCATTATGGATGGAAGCGCCCGGGGGGAGGCGGCCATTGGCCCCTCACACGGGGAGGCGGCACCCACTAAGTATGGGGTCGCCTAAGGGAAGGTAGTCATAGGCCCCTTCCAGGGGAGGAGGTGGCTGGATGCCCCTCCTACAAATTTCCCGGGGCCAGGATATCCGTGACGGCGGATATGATAAACAGTGTGGGGTGGGAGGGGGGTCCACGCTACCTTCTAGACACCTCACACGAGTCCTCGGATGACCATTAAGATGGCGTCGAGTTAAATAGGGGGCCCCCGCGAAGACAAGGGAAATTGGAGTTGGCACAGAGGTACAGTCCTCTGTGCGCACGCCCTCACACCGTGAGGGGGGAGTTCTGGTAGTTGGGATCTGACACCGGTTGCGACCTTGCCGTTGGCCCGTAATGCTAGGATGTACAATTTTAATTTAGAAAAGTATGCATTGGCAGGATGTTAGACTCGGCTAGGAATACCTTTGTACTAGAGATTTGTTAAGGTTAGCCAATCAACGTGTCTTCATCGTAATGTAATAAATGAAAATTGTACATGATATGAAACTGTTATTTTAATGTTTTAATTTTGATTCATATTTTAATAAATACGGACGGGAGGGTAACTCCCTCCCGCCTTCCAAAAGTTCAGAACTGCGTCCGTCTTCCCATCCTTGGGGATTGTGTTGGGAGGGGGTGACAGGCATCCCGGCCATATGGAAAGGGGCGACCACTCGGTCCCCCCGAACGTATGGTAGGGGACCCGGATCCTCCCGGGAAACCTTTTTGTGCGGGGGGCGTGTCACGGCTGGTATGCCCGAAGCGGCGTAGCCGGGGCGCGCCTTTTCCCGCCCAAGAAGGGTTGTCCTAGACACCTACACCGTTGGCCACGTCCCGTAGGCGTACCGGAGGAGGGTACACGCCCTCCCGAAGAGGAATAAAAGGAGCAGCAATCTGAAGAAGCATCCTCTTGTTCCTGTGCTAGGAAGCTGCACCCCTCGTTGCACGTGAGCCCTCGACGGAACAAGGAGCAATTTTGACCCACCCACCAGCCCCTTATGGCAAAGTTAGTACTGCAATAAAATGTTTTGCTTTGATAACATCTTTTCTCTCCTGGTTTAGTCGTTAATAAAAATGTCGATGTTGGTACTGCAATAAAGTGATTTGTTCATAACATTTTCTTCCTTGATAGAGCGGAGTATAACAGTCTAGTTGAAGGATGTGTTGAATGTATAAGTAATAAATATTGCAATTTAGAGTTTATTTTCTTCCTTAGTAGGTAAACAAACGTCGTATTTATTTTTTGGTCGGGCGGTAAGGTCATGATCGGTGAGCAGTAATTTCAAGGTTCCTAGAGGGGGGGTGCCACCCATTATGGATGGGAGTGCCCGGGGGGAGGCGGCCATTGGCCCCTCACACGGGGAGGCGGCACCCTCTAAGTATGGGGTCGCCTAAGGGAAGGTGGTCATAGGCCCCTTCCAGGGGAGGAGGTGGCTGGATGCCCCTCCTACGAATTTCCCGGGGCCAGGATATCCGCGACGGCGGATATGATAAACAGTGTGGGGTGGGAGGGGGGTCCACGCTACCTTCTAGACACCTCACACGAGTCCTCGGATGACCATTAAGATGGCGTTGAGTTAAATAGGGGGCCCCCGCGAAGACAAGGGAAATTGGAGTTGGCACAGAGGTACAGTCCTCTGTGCGCACGCCCTCACACCGTGAGGGGGGAGTTCTGGTAGTTGGGATCTGACACCGGTTGCGACCTTGCCGTTGGCCCGTAATGCTAGGATGTACAATTTTAATTTAGAAAAGTATGCATTGGCAGGATGTTAGACTCGGCTAGGAAAACCTTTGTACTAGAGATTTGTTAAGGTTAGCCAATCAACGTGTCTTCATCGTAATGTAATAAATGAAAATTGTACATGATATGAAACTGTTATTTTAATGTTTTAATTTTGTTTCATATTTTAATAAATACGGCCGGGAGGGTAACTCCCTCCCGCCTTCCAAAAGTTCAGAACTGCGTCCGTCTTCCCATCCTTGGGGATTGTGTTGGGAGGGGGTGACAGGCATCCCGGCCATATGGATATCTGTCCCATGCCAAATAATAAACAGGTCGTCTATATAACGTATCCATAATATTATCTGGTCTAGATCCTGTTGGTTGTCCTGGTTCCATGCTGTAGTCTTCTCCCACCACCCCATTGTGATGTTCACGTAGTTGGGAGATAGAGAAATGCCCATGGCAGTACCACATATCTGCTTGAACAATTGTTTATCAAAGAGAAATACGTTATTCCTCAAACACAAGTCAATCATCTTGATTAGCATTTTTGAATGTTCCAGATATGCGATACTGCGCTGTTTGAGGTAATACTCACATGCTTGCATCCCGACCTCATGGCGGATCGAAGTGTATAACGAGACCACATCAATGGTAACTAGCAGGTATTCTGAACTCCAACTTACATTCATAAGAATTCTCAAAAAGTCACCGGTATCTTTTATGTAAGAAGGTAGACTTTGGGCAATAGGAGTTAGAAATTTGTCAACGTAGTTGGACACATTTTCGTATAGCGAGCCACATGATGAGACAATAGGTCTTCCTGGGGGATGATTTAGAGTCTTGTGAATTTTTGGAAGAAAATATATACAGGCTGTTATTGGGTGGTCAATGGTTAAGTATTTCTTTTCGTCCTCATCAATTAAACCCTTTGCATACCAAATTTCCAAATGCTCTTGTAATTCCTTCTTCATATTCACATATGGATTAGTTTCCATTTTCTGATAGTTGTCTCATGGCTTCGCATTTGTAGTCTGATGTTCTCATTAGCACAATGTTGCCGCCCTTGTCTGCCGGCTTTATGGTAACTTGTTCATTCTCCATTAATATATCTTAATGGCTTCACGTTCAGTTTTTGAAAGGTTTTCACGTGTGCTGTTTCTCACTTTTGATAAGCTGTCCAGTTCCTTTATAATTGCCTCAGAAAACAGGTCTATTTTATTGCCTGGTGATAGTATCGGATAATATCTTGATTTTCTTTTTAATCCGGTAGTTGGTCTTTCATCAGTTTGAATATTTAACTCTTCCAACATTTCTGAGTCTGATATTGAAGTACCATTTAAGTCAAAAAACGATTCAAAACTGTTTCTTAAATCTGGTATTTCCGCAATAGTATTGAACTGAACATCATTTATATTTTCTTCCAATGTATTAGCAGGTTCACTCTGTTTTCCAGCATGTACTTTCGCTAATTTCAGCTTCCTGATGTACTTATAAAAGTCTATCCGTGTTTCTGTGTAGTCAAAATGAGCTTCAGGACAAAATGACAATCCTTTATTCAAAACACTTCGTTCAATTTCAGTTAGCTGATAATCCGAAAGATTCAGTATATATATATATATATATATATATATATATATATATATATATATATATATATATATTCACTGAAAAAACCATAGGTTATAGACCATATATAGTTAGGAATTCGCATTTACAAAACCTTATTTTACTCACACAAAACCATTGAAATTCCATATATAGTTAGTTGCACTAACTATATATCGCGCACCCGCAATCCACTGCTGATGATGTCACATATTACATCATTCATGACATGGTCAGTGACATCACTGATGACATCACTGATGACATCTCAAATGACATCACTGATGACATCTCAAATGACATCACTGATGACATCACTGATGACATCTCATTTGACATTACTGATCACATCACTGATGATATCATTCATGTGATAATACGATGAACCTCTTCAGACTCTAATATAACCTTAGATACAATCAGTGTAAACAGACACTCACAGACTGTCACTCATCCATGGAGTTACTCACACACCTAGTCAGTCATGCAAAGAATCAATCACACCTCCATTTCCTCAACTATACAGTTATACAAACTTTACTTATTAAAACATATACTAACACATATTTACTCTCTTATACAATCCCTGATACAAGTTCACAATGATCCATACAGCCACTCACACATTCACTGGCTCTTATGCACAGTTATTTATATATGTCAACTCTCACATGTACTGTGTTTTACATATGTACTTACTTTGACATGTAGCACTGAGATATCCATTCACTCACCAATACACTCATGCACACAGTCAACCGCCCATACAGCTCTTTCCACATGCACTTTTGAAACCATACATCTAGTGAATCAACTGCTCACACATCTATGCACAGAGTCATACACCTCCCAGCCACCCACACACACACTCAGTCTCCCATACAAATACTTGGGCAACCAATCAATAACCCATATAGTTACTCATATAGCTACTTATCAACACATGCAACAGTTTACAGAACAACAGACATAATGATGCACAAATTAAGACAGTTTAGTCACTAACCCATGCACTCAGTGAGACACATTTAATCACTCACTCATACAGTCTGTCATGCACCTACTAAATCCTTCATCCAGACACTTATACATCCACTCATTCTTCAATATGTAAGACATATTTTAACTTTACAGAAACATACAGTCACTGGATGTTGTCATCAGTGATGTCATCAGTGATGTCATTTGAGATGTCATCAGTGATGTCATCAGTGATGTCACTGACCATGTCATGAATGATGTAATATGTGACATCATCAGCAGTGGATTGCGGGTGCGCGATATATAGTTAGTGCAACTAACTATATATGGAATTTCAATGGTTTTGTGTGAGTAAAATAAGGTTTTGTAAATGCGAATTCCTAACTATATATGGTCTATAACCTATGGTTTTTTCAGTGAATTTTCAAGGTTTTGTAAATGCTAATTCCTAACTATATATGGTCTATAACCTATGGTTTTTTCAGTGAATTTTCAAGGTTTTGTAAATGCTAATTCCTAACTATATATGGTCTATAGCCTATGGTTTTTTCAGTGAATATATATATATACATACATATATAAACATATATAATCTGTATATCTATATAAATACAAACATAAATGCATGCATACATATACTTATATGCATACAGATGCATGTTATTTACATGAAAGTTGAAAAAACACTAATAAAAGCAAAGCTAAAAAGCCACCTCATTACAAACAGAATGGCTTTAACTTAAACGAGGGCGAGATCTATTGCATTTTCAATGCTTGTTTACTTTGGTTCCATCAAGAAGGCATTCAGATGTATCACACATTTGCCATAAATTCTGAATGTTAGCACTCTAGTTGCACATTAGATCACTGTAGTAAAGCTACTGCTCACCAGGGACGTCTGCTGCTGGTATTCAAAGTGCATGTTTCAGTCTGCATGTCAGCATTTTTTTAATGAAATAGAAGAGGATTTGAGAAGTCACTCAAAATGATCCCTAATTTTTCTTTCTGAAGCACTAATCATACTTTCTATGGCAAAATTAACCCCCTCATGTTGTTCCTTTTTAAATTGAGTGTTTTCAGACTTACCACTTCATTCCAATCAAGATGGCTTCTGGTGTGCCATACTTTTGTCATAAGTAAGACTGTTAGCGCTCTAGTTGTTCTTTAGAACACTCTGGGACATTCTGTCATTGGGCTATACTTGGGGTACATCTGGGTGATATTTGGGCTACATTTAGGCTCTTTTGTGTCTGGTGGCCATCTTGGGAGACTGTATGTCAGATTTTTTTAATGAAATTGAAGAGGGTTTGAGAAGTCACTCAAAATGTGCCCTAATTTTTCTTTCTGCAGCACTAATCATAATTCATATGGCAAAATATACCCCCTCATTTTGTTCCTTTTTAAATTAAATGTTTTAAGAGTTACCACTTTATTCCAATCAAGATGGCTTCAGGTGTGCCATACCTTTGTAATAAGTAGGACTGTTAGCGCTCTAGTTGTTCTTTAGAACACTCTGGGACATTCTGTCATTGGGCTATACTTGGGCTACATCTGGGTGATATTTGGGCTACATTTGGGCTCTTTTGTCTCTGGTGGCCATTTTGGGAGACTGCATGTCAGAATTTTTAAATGAAATAGAAGAGGATTTGAAAAGTCACTCAAAATGTGCCCTAATTTTTCTTTCTGCAGCACTAATAATACCTTCTATTGCATAATATACCCCCTCATTTTGTTCCTTTTTAAATTAAATGTTTTAAGAGTTACCACTTTATTCCCATCACGATGGCTCCAGGTCACGGTGTGCTATACCTTTGTAATAAGTAGGACTGTTAGCGCTCTAGTTGTTCTTTAGAACACTCTGGGACATTCTGTCATTGGGCTATACTTGGGCTACATCTGGGTGATATTTGGGCTACATTTGGGCTCTTTTGTCTCTGGTGGCCATTTTGGGAGACTGCATGTCAGAATGTTTTAATGAAATAGAAAAGGATTTGAGAAGTCACTCAAAATGTGCCCTAATTTTTCATTCTGCAGCACTAATCATACTTTCTATGGCAAAATATACCCCCTCATGTTGTTTCTTTTTAAATTAAATGTTTTAAGAGTTACCACTTTATTCTAATCAAGATGGCTTCAGGTGTGCCATACCTTTGTAATAAGTAGGACTGTTAGCGCTCTAGTTGTTCTTTAGAACACTCTGGGACATTCTGTCATTGGGCTATACTTGGGCTACATCTGGGTGATATTTGGGCTACATTTGGGCTCTTTTGTCTCTGGTGGCCATTTTGGGAGACTGCATGTCAGAATGTTTTAATGAAATAGAAAAGGATTTGAGAAGTCACTCAAAATGTGCCCTATTTTTTCATTCTGCAGCACTAATCATACTTTCTATGGCAAAATATACCCCCTCATGTTGTTTCTTTTTAAATTAAATGTTTTAAGAGTTACCACTTTATTCCAATCAAGATGGCTTCAGGTGTGCCATACCTTTGTAATAAGTAGGACTGTTAGCGCTCTAGTTGTTCTTTAGAACACTCTAGGAGGCTGCAGTAGAACACAAAGGAATCAACTGACAGTCTCTGTCCTTGTTGGATGTACATGTTTTACTGAGAATGTCAGACTTCATTTTCACATGACTGAGAAAGATAATGTGAATTTACAGAAAATATGCTTTCAGTTTAGCTTATAGATCCCTTCCAAACCACTGTGGGAAAATCATGAGATATTAGTTTTCTTTCAAACAATATTCATGATATCACAGCAGAAGGTTTTTTCACATGGTAAAATCACCTTAGAACCCACCACAATTCCTAAAACGAGTATGGTACAATCAACAAATGATTTATAATGTAACTAAAGTCCTAAAACCCTCTATTAACTACAATGCTTTTTAATGAGGTGCTATCATGTATATTGGTCCCAAGATGGCTGCCAACACTTCTTGGATGAAGTGCTGACAGCCAATCAGATCAGATGTGTGGTTAGGCTCCGCCCAGATATATATCTTTTTTTGAACCTAAATTACTCAAAATCCACTGGAGCACATATATTGAGACCTAGCAAAGGCACATCGGGCTAACAGTCCCTACAATTTTGCCAAGTTTCGTGCAAATCCATTCAGCCGTTCGAGCTAAAAGTGAGGCCAACCGCCCTATGGAAATTAACATGGGAAAAACGCGTTTTGGGACCCCCCTTTTTTCTCGGCCCCCCCTTGATGAAACCCCCCCAAATTGTCAGGGGCTGCTCAGAAACAAAATGTTCCATTTTCCTGAAAATTTCAGCCAATTCCGTCCCCAAACGCCAAAGTTATTAGACATAGAATTTTCAAAAATCCCATAGAGAAAAAATCCTAACTATATATACTTACTGGCGACCGCCAGTAGGTAATATATATATATATATACATATATATATATATATATATATATGTATATATATATCAACAAACATTTCTTCAAGGAAAGAAATCGGAGGCCAGAGGGGGTTTCAGGGAATGCAGCAAGTTTTATTCACCAAATGTACAGCGCGGCGAATGCATTTCGGCTCAGTCTGCCTTCATCAGCGCCCTGCGCTGTAGTGAGTTCTGCAAAATTGTACTCCTCCCTGTAAAGTACTGGCTCACACACAGTATGCCCCTCCCCTTAATGCAGTCGACACACCTGGTGAAGTTCGTGGCAAATGAAGGAACTTCAACTCCCATCAGGCACTGTGGGGGCAAGCTGGGTAGGTGGCGTAGGGGGGTGACAATAGACAGTAGGTCTGTGTGAGCACTCTGGAGGGCGGGATAGGTTGCCTCTGATTCAGGTGAAGTCCACCGCCGCACCCTTGAGTCCCCTCGGTCCACAGCAACCAGTTCACATAAACACGCAATAGAGCAGGGGCTGCCAAAATAGAGACACACCGCCCTGTGGAGTTAAAATAACTCCGTCAGCTCTTGCCGTCTCGTGCTTCCTGGTGGTCCATCGGATAATCGATCCCTCGGTCAAAACAGCTGCAAGCAGCCCGGTGCCAGTAATTAATCCGATGACTCTTTGTGCTCTGGGGCCATCCGCACTGCGTCTCTGGCCGGCGCAGATAACATCAACAAACATTTCTTCAAGGAAAGAAATCGGAGGCCAGAGGGGGTTTCAGGGAATGCAGCAAGTTTTATTCACCAAATGTACAGCGCGGCGAATGCATTTCGGCTCAGTCTGCCTTCATCAGCGCCCTGCGCTGTAGTGAGTTCTGCAAAATTGTACTCCTCCCTGTAAAGTACTGGCTCACACATAGTATGCCCCTCCCCTTAATGCAGTCGACACACCTGGTGAAGTTCGTGGCAAATGAAGGAACTTCAACTCCCATCAGGCACTGTGGGGGCAAGCTGGGTAGGTGGCGTAGGGGGGTGACAATAGACAGTAGGTCTGTGTGAGCACTCTGGAGGGCGGGATAGGTTGCCTCTGATTCAGGTGAAGTCCACCGCCGCACCCTTGAGTCCCCTCGGTCCACAGCAACCAGTTCACATAAACACGCAATAGAGCATATAAAATAATATATATATATATATATATATATATATATATATATATATATATATATATATATATATATATATATATATATATATAAAAATATATATATATATATATTCACTGAAAAAACCATAGGTTATAGACCATATATAGTTAGGGATTAGCATTTACAAAACCTTATTTTACTCGCACAAAACCATTGAAATTCGCATATATAGTTAGTTGCACTAACTATATATCGCGCACCCGCAATCCACTGCTGATGATGTCACATATTACATCATTCATGACATGGTCAGTGACATCACTGATGACATCACTGATGGCATCTCAAATGACATCACTGATGACATCACTGATGACAACATCCAGTGAGTGTATGTTTCTGTAAAGTTAAAATATGTCTTACATATTGAAGAATGAGTGGATGTATAAGTGTCTGGATGAAGGATTTAGTAGGTGCCTGACTGACTGTATGAGTGAGTGATTAAATGTGTCTCACTGAGTGCATGGGTTAGTGTCTAAACTGTCTTAATTTGTGCATCATTATGTCTGTTGTTCTGTAAACTGCTGCATGTGTTGATCAGTAGCTATATGAGTAACTATATGGGTTATTGATTGGTTGCCCAAGTATTTGTATGGGAGACTGAGTGTGTGTGTGGGTGGCTGGGAGGTGTATGACTCTGTGCATAGAGGTGTGGGCCGTTGATTCACTAGATGTATGGGTTCAAAAGTGCATGTGGAAACAGCTGCATGGGTGGTTGACTGTGTGTATGAGTGTATTGGTGAGTGAATTGATATCTCAGTGCTACATGTCAAAGTGAATACATATGTAAAACACAGTACATGTGAGAGTTGACATATATAAATAACTGTGCATAAGAGCCAGTAAATGTGTGAGTGGCTGTATGGATCATTGTGAACTTGTATCAGGGATTGTATAAGAGAGTAAATATGTGTTAGTATACGTTTGAATAAGTAAGGTGTGTATAACTGTATAGTTGAGGAAATTGAGGTGTGATTGATTCTTTGCATGACTGACTAGGTGTGTGAGTAACTCCATGGATGAGTGACTGTCTGTGAGTGTCTGTTTACACTGAGTGTATCTAAGGTTATATTAGAGTCTGAAGAGGTTCATCGTATTATCACATGAATAATGTCATCAGTGATGTGATCATTTATGTCATTTGAGTTGTTAACAGTGATGTCATCAGTGATGTCATTTGAGATGTCATCAGTGATGTCATCAGTGATGTCACTGACCATGTCATGAATGATGTAATATGTGACATCATCAGCAGTGGATTGCGGGTGCGCGATATATAGTTAGTGCAACTAACTATATATGCGAATTTCAATGGTTTAGTGCGAGTAAAATAAGGTTTTGTAAATGCTAATCCCTAACTATATATGGTCTGTAACCTATGGTTTTTTCAGTGAATTTTCAAGGTTTTGTAAATGCTAATTCCTAACTATATATGGTCTATAACCTATGGTTTTTTCAGTGAATTTCAATGGTTTTTTAATAGCAAATATCAAAAGATGTAAAATGTATTCTTTTTTTTTCTTCACTAAAGTACGCTCTCCGGTTAGCTTACCGGTGCGCGTACCGAGCGCTCCCCTCGTGAAATTTTTTAATTTTTTTCTTTCTTAATTTTTGCATGTATCAGGATCCTAACCCTCCCTCCGAAAACCTAGAGGGTCACAAAGTGTCTACCGTGCCCCCTTCTACCCATTCCGTACATTGTTTGTCCTCCATCTTATGTCTTAATTCTACCAATACACAAAATGGAGGACTCCCGTAACGCTGTCGGTTCGCGTACCGAGGAGCGCACCGGTAAGCGCTCGATAAAAAAAAGTGGGAAAGTAATTTACAGAAAAACCACTACAGACACTTTCATCAAATATAGATTAGCCCCTACTACATAGCAGTCCCTACCATTTCCCCAAATTTGATGGAATTTCATTGTGAAAATTATGCTATAAGCCTGATTAAATATCCTGAGGTAAATTACCTAACCAAAACACTTATGAAGTGTTAGAATTGACAACCAATCAAAATGCTACTTTCAATATCTTCTATTATTTCATGACATTTGATTGGTTATGTACCTGAATATATATAAAGAAAGAGAGAGAAACACAGCCATTTTGACTACTACTTCTTGAAGTACATATCAAGTACATTTCAACTGATAACTTGAAGTTCTATTTGAAAGGTAAGATGTTATTTTAAAAACTGAAGTATGTTCTGTACTGTAAGCTAATTAGGAAAACATTTTCTGATAGTTATATACTATCCCTCTGTAATACTTATAGAATAAAATAGACTTCTCTGTTTTAGTTATGGATGGAGTTAGACTTGTCTTGTATAATTAAGAATTGACTTAGAGTTTATTTCATAAATTTTTTCATATTTCTACTTCCAGTTTGTTACCATACACTGCCCAACGAAAAAATCACTGTTTAAAAAACCAAACTACCTGTCTGTACTTAAACCCAACAGTGCCCTATCTGTACTGATATATTTTTTTTTAATTCATTTTACAGCATACAAAATGGAAGGAGAGCAGAAAAATAACATGGAAATTGCAGAATGCAACCAAGACAAAGAAAATGATTCAGAATTCTTTGATCAATCAATGGACATAGAACTTCTGCAATGTGTTGAAGCTGTGGATTTGTTAATTGAAAATGAGTCAAAATCTGACCAAGAATTATTAGAAGTTCTTTTTAATTTTGAAAATAAATCAGAATAATAAATGTATATATAATAATTCAAAAATTGTTTGAGACATTATTCATTTTTATGTGTATTTTTAAACTAGTAGCAAATTGATTTTAATGTAAAATCAGACTTTAAATATACTGTGCAACTTTAAGTTTGCTCATAGTTACTTCCTTTCTTCCACTATATCATCTCCAATGTGTATTTAACATCTCTTTATCATCTCCTACCTCCATGGTGTTTCTGCTTTCCTGACAGACTACGCTATGAATTCCATATACCACAATAACTTCTGAAACAACCTGCAAGATATCTACAAAGGAAACAATGTATTTTTATTTTTAGACTCTGCATTGGTACCTACATGTTGGTACTTAAATAAAATAAATAAAAAAAAAAAAAAATAACAATCAATAAACATACAATATTTGAACATTCTTTCATCCTATTTTCCCAATATTACACTTCCCGGACCGCTTCCCGGTGCGCGTACCGAGCGCTCCCCCAGCAAAAAAAACGATATAAAAACTTAATATTTTTTAACCCCGCGAGGCCCTTTTAAAGCCCCCTCATCAAACCTAGGGGGTCAAGGAGGATGTACTCTGCTCCCTTATGCTCATTTCCCACTTTGTTTTGGCCACCTCTTGTGTCTCGATCCTACCGAGACACAAGATGGTGGCCGCTCCGGACTGTTTAGAATGTTTACAGACACCCGAGAGCCAATCAGAGCGTCAGGTACGCGAACCGGAGCGCTAACCGGAGCGCTGTCACAGATATATCTGTTTTTTAAAACGTTAATTTCTCAAAATCCACTGGAGCACATATATTGAGACATAGCAAAGGCACGTCGGGCAAACCATATCTACAATTTTGCCAAGTTTTGTGTAAATCCATTCAGCCGTTCGAGCTAAAAGTGAGTCCAACCGCCCTATGGAAAACTCAATGTTAAAAATGCGTTTTGGGACCCCCCTTTTTTCTCAGCCCTCCCTTGATGAAACCCCCCCAAATTTTTAGGGGCTGCTCAGAAACAAAATGTGCCATTTTCCTGAAAATCTCAGCCAATTCCGTCCACAAACGCCAAAGGTATTCGACATAGAATTTTCAAAAATCCCATAGGAAAAAAATCCTAACTATATATACCTACTGGCGACCACCAGTGGGTAATATATATATATATATATATATATATATATATATATATATATATATATATATATATATATATATATATATATATATATATATATATATATATATATATATATATCCTTGCAATATCCAAATATTAACTGCCTCCACCAGAACGAGAGTTGCGTCGTCTCGGTAAGACTCCTTGGATTGAGTCCCTTACAGTCCTTTACACAAACGACCACGCCTTGTGAGATTCAGTATTTCTTTATTTCTGCCGCTGCCAAACGCGTTTCGACTACGCAGTAGTCTTGATCACTGGTTGTGGTTAAGAAAGCGCGCGGCCATTTTAAAGAAAAGTCTTTTCATCATCATGTACGTCATTGACCACATGTTAACTGACAGGAAAGACAGACTAGATTTTAACAATTCATTATTTGTACGATATTTTACACATTTGCTTCAACATGATTAAATACATTTGTTCAGAATGCATCATAATTACCATTGAATTTTTAGCACGGACAACCTTATGATTATTGTAAAGTGTTATGTGCGAGTATTTGTAAGTTTTGTTAATACATTTGAAAACTTTATTGACAATGACGCGCGTTAACATGATTACGCTGTACAAGTGCATAATATATACACTTTGTCAATACTTCTCACAATTCCGTAATTCGAAATTCAAAAAATATAGCCCATGTGGGCTTAACCTAAATATCTATCGAGTTGTATTAATGTTACGATTTTCGTCAAGGTTATAGAATTACCAACTGTGTTTCGATCTCACACTCGTTTTAAAACATTACAAAAAATAAAGCTCCAGTGAGCAAACACATAGGTTGTACCATGCATAGAAGCTAATCACTATTGTGTTCAATTACCTTACTTCATGTTATCTGCCAAGTGTAAATACATTATAAAGATGTGCTGTCCACACAATAATCATCATGATCAAAATTAGATTTCATATGTATGTTTTTAGCAGAGACTACTTGTCAGACACCGAAGTTCTTAAAGATGTCTATGCAAATCTTCTTCGATGTTAAGACCGTTCGGTTGCTTAGTATTCAGCTTAATTATATATTTAGATTCTAATTTTCTCAACTTGCTCAGTCTATTTCCCCCTCTTTGGCTAGCTGGAATAGAATCAATCACAAAATATGTCAGTCCTTTGACATCCCCATTGTGCATCAATTCAAAATGCCTGGCTACAGGATAAGCCCTGTCGGCATTCTTAATTGAACGCAGGTGCTGTAAAATCCTTTTGTAGGCTTCGTTGATTGTGCTGCCCACATACCGGAGCCCGCAAGGGCATTCGAGAATGTAGATCGCGTAATCAGTTTTGCATGTATATTTGCTGTTGATCTTTTCCGTTCTATTGGAAAGGCCTAATCTGTATTTACTACAGTTTACGCCATGATTACATGCCTTGCACTTTGTGCATTTCACGAAGCCTTTTTTATCTAACCAGGTTTTTTTCGGTTTGGGTTTTGTGAGCATGTTGGTTACCAAACAATCTTTGAAGGATTTTGCTTTTTTGAATGTAATTTGTGGTCTCTTGGGGACTTCCTTCCCAAGCACTGGGTCGTTTTTAATGATATGCCAATGCTTGTTTAGTATTCTTCTCACCTCAACATGTTGTTTACAATATCCCGTTATGAATCTGCATTGGTTATCATTTTCGCGCTCTTTTTTGTTACCAAAGAGGATTTGTTCCCTCTTTTGCTTAGAGGCTTTCTGTATTCCTTCAGCTATCCAGGTATTGGGATAGCCCCGTTCCTTAAATCTAGTACTCAAGATTACCAGTTCTTTCTCTGTTTCTGCAGGAGTACTACAATTACGCATGACTCTGAGGCTTTCACCATACGGTATACTGCTCTTGAGGGCCATAGGATGAAAGCTTTTAGCGTGCAACAGAGTGTTGCCACTGGTGGGTTTTCTGTAGAGTTTTGTTTGGATTTTACCCTGCTCGACATACACTGTTAAATCTAAGAAATTAACACTATCTTTGCTAATGGTACTGGTAAAGGATAAGTTTAACTCGTTCTTCTGAAGCTTTGATATAAAAGACTTAGCTCCCGACTCAGATCCTTTCCAGACCAAAAATAAATCGTCGATAAAACGACTCCAGTGGATAATGTTTTCCTCCCACTCCTTTTGATACTGCGTCCGGACCACCTGCTCCTCCCACCAGCCCATATGCAAATTAGCATAGCTGGGGGCAAAGCAGGTGCCCATGGCAGTGCCACACGTCTGGTGAAATAGTTGACCATAAAATAAAAAATAATTACTGGTCAAACATTTTTCCACCATCCTCAGGAGCATTTGAGTGTGTGACCACAGACTGATGGCTCTCGTACCCAAAAAGTGTTTAACAGCACGGATACCATCCTTATGCCTGATGCTTGTATACAAGCTGGCCACATCGATAGTGATTAACAGATAGTCATCCTCCCAGGGTGTGCCGTATATTTTTTTCAGAAAATCCCCAGTGTCTAACAAAAACGAAGGTAATGTCTTTGCCAAAGGATTCAAAAAAGAGTCAACAAATTTGGAAGTGTTCTCTAGTGCGCTACCTATCGCTGAAATAATGGGGCGCCCCGGGGGGTTGGATAAATCTTTGTGCACCTTTGGGATCAAATAAAATACAGGTGTAGTGGGTAAATCTATTTTCAAATACATGTACTCATCATGTGTTAATAATGAAGAGTCATACCACTGCTTTAACTCAGCATTAAACATTACATGACTTTCTGTCATCATTTTCTCTTCTACACGTGCATAGCAAAGTTTGTCATCAAGTTGTTTATATGCCTCAGATAAATACTTCGCTCTATCCCAAAGGACCACATTGCCCCCCTTGTCAGCATTGCGCACTATGCAGTAATTACACTCTAATAGCTTTTTAATTAAAGCATAATATTCTTTTTGTTGTTCATTAGTCACTTTATTTGGATGCATAATCTTACCCAACTTCTTCAATTCATTTAGGACCAGTTCATTGTAAACATCAACTGTATCTCTAGTTGATGATGGTGTAAAGCGTGATCTCGGTCTAAACGGTGTTGGGGCATCATGATATATGTTGATTTCTTCTTCCTGAGCAATATTGTTTGCAAAATCCTCAGGTTCCAACTCTTGTGCTTCCATATTGGTTGCTCTCAATGCCATCATTAAATCCATGTCCTCCACTCTCAGGTTGTTCTCAATTGCAGTACCCGCTAGGGGAGCCTCAGTAGTCCTTTGCCTCGGGTTTGTAAGGAAATGTTTTTTAAGTTTAAGCAGTCTTATAAACTTAAAAAGATCAATACGAGTCTGTACAAAGTCCATGTCAGCCTCTGGGCAAAATGAGAGGCCCAGTTCCAAGATCTTTTGTTCTCTTTCTGTCAATTGGATATTCGTTAAATTAATAATAGTCATATCCTTGGTGGTATCAGTTATTAGGTCTACTTCTTCTTCTGTTTTTGATATCCTCTTCCGGCGTTTCGACCCCTTCCGCCGGTTTGCCCTCTGCCTTTTCCTCCTGGTGGTTCTTGATTTGTACTCTGTGCTGGTGGCCTTTGACGCAGATTGTAGCGTCGCTCCACATTTAAATATCCCAATTCATCTATCACGGATGGGATCTCTCCTGGTGTAGGTCTATTAATTTCTCCTTCCGTGTCATAGTCAGAGCTGGTGACACTGCTTAAATCTGAGGCAGGTTCTGTTCCTGTTTTCGATAGGGTAGCCGATTTCGCCTGTTTTTGCTGTCTAATGGCGTCGAACTTCTTGGCAAAGGTGTATATCTGCCCTCGTTCGTAATCTTGTTTATCACGCTGAAATTTATGCGTTTTGCGATCTTTTATTGATATTTCCAATTTCTTGATTCTTTCTTTACTCTCGGCTTTGAACTTGGAAATGGTGGATTGATCTTCTTCTTTACTTAGATCATTAAGAATTTGTTCTATTTCCTCCAAAATTTTCTTCCTATCGATGTCGGCATATTTTATGAGAATGCCCAGCATTCTCCGTGAAGAGTCGTTGTTATTCGCCGCCCACTCTTTCAACATTTCCGGGTTTGGGTCTTCGTAACTCGGTGCAACCATTACCCGGAGTCCTCGGGGTATGCGTTGCACTTCCAGATATCGTTGCAGTGACTTTGATTCCCACCACTTGGAGATATATATATATATATATATATAAATATATATATATATATATATATATATATATATATATATATATATATATATATATATATATATATATATATATATATATATATATATATATATATATATATATATATATATATGGAAAAGAGGCGGAAATGGTGGTGGATATGTGTGCAGCAGTCGACGCTAGAAGACCGGCACGCCTCTCGTTCTGGTGCTCCGCTTCAAGTCGACATCCCTGTGGTAATTGGTGCTGAAAGCACAAAGCGGCGCCCCCTCGCTCACTACACTGTTCCTGGTTCGGGGAGAGAGTGGCAGCATGCTGCCAATTTGGACAGAGTCAGGAGATGCTTTTTTCTACCATGGTCCCTGTGGCGGTGGATGAGCGGGCTCACGGGCTGGCAGAAGCTGGGGCATCATGGTATGCACGGACCAATCACTGGATTCAAGTTCGCGATGTGAGACTTTGACCATTCAACTCTCTACGTGTGGGACCCTCACTGACCTAATGGGACTTCATGCACCAGCATGCTTAGCGAATACTGCCCACAGAGGAAAAAACTTCTGCCTGTGATTGGATGCATCGGCACCAATGAAACCATCAGGAACAGTATGAAAAGTCCCTATCAACATCAACACGTTTTTAGAACACGAAGCTGGCAATGATTAAGGCACACGCCGAAACGCGTCTGCCAGGTGTTTTGAAACTTATCTGTCAGGATGGTGGCGAAATAAATTTCCTGACCTGTTCAAAACGCAAGTGTTGGACCCGTTTCTTGGAAAAGAGGCGGGAATGGTGGTGGATATGTGTGCAGCAGTCGACGCTAGAAGACCGGCACGCCTCTCGTTCTGGTGCTCCGCTTCAAGTCGACATGCCTGTGGTAATTGGTGCTGAAAGCACAAAGCGGCGCCCCCTCGCCCACTACACTGTTCCTGGTTCGGGGAGCATGCTGCCGATTTGGACAGAGTCAGGAGATGCTTTTTTCTACCATGGTCCCTGTGGCGGTGGATGAGCGGGCTCACGGGCTGGCAGAAGCTGGGGCATCATGGTATGCACGGACCAATCACTGGATTCAAGTTCGCGATGTGAGACTTTGACCATTCAACTCTCTACGTGTGGGACCCTCACTGACCTAATGGGACTTCAAGCACCAGCATGCTAAACGAATACTGCCCACAGAGGAAAAAACTTCTGCCTGTGATTGGATGCATCGGCACCAATGAAACCATCAGGAACAGTATGAAAAGTCCCTATCAACATCAACACGTTTTTAGAACACGAAGCTGGCAATGATTAAGGCACACGCTGAAAAGCGTCTGCCAGGTGTTTTGAAACTTATCTGTCAGGATGGTGACGAAATAAATTTCCTGACCTGTTCAAAACGCAAGTGTTGGACCCGTTTCTTGGAAAAGAGGCGGGAATGGTGGTGGATATGTGTGCAGCAGTCGACTCTGCAAGACGGCACGCCTCTCCTTCTGGTGCTCCACTTCAAGTCGACATCCCTGTGATAATTGGTGCTGAAAGCACAAAGCGGCGCCCCCTCGCCCAAGACACTGTTCCTGGTTCGGGGAGAGAGCGGCAGCATGCTGCCGATTTGGACGGAGTCGGGAGATGCTTTTTTCTACCATGGTCCCTGTGGCGGTGGATGAGCGGGCTCATGGGCTGGCAAAAGCTTGGGCATCACGGTATGCATGGACCAATCACTGGATTCAAGTTCGCGATGTGAAACTGTGACCATTCAACTCTCTACGTGTGGGACCCTCACTGACCTAATCGGACTTCATGCACCAGCATGCTTAGCGAATACTGCCCACAGAGGAAAAAACTTCTGCCTGTGATTGGATGCATCGGCACCAATGAAACCATCAGGAACAGTATGAAAAGTCCCTATCAACATCAACACGTTTTTAAAACACGAAGCTGGCAATGATTAAGGCACACGCCGAAACGCGTCTGCCAGGTGTTTTGAAACTTATCTGTCAGGATGATGACGAAATGAAATTTCCTGACCTGTCCAAAACGCAAGTGTTGGACCCGTTTCTTGGAAAAGAGGTGGGAATGGTGGTGGATATGTGTGCAGCAGTCGACGCTGCAAGACCGGCACGCCTCTCGTTCTGGTGCTCCCCTTCAAGTCGACATCCCTGTGGACGGAGTCAGGAGATGCTTTTTTCTACCATGGTCCCTGTGGCGGTGGATGAGCGGACTCACGGGCTGGCAGAAGCTGGGGCATCACGGTATGCACGGACCAATCACTGGATTCAAGTTCACGATGTGAGACTGTGACCATTCAACTCTCTACGTGTGGGACCCTCACTGACTGGGACTTCATGCACCAGCATGCTTAGCGAATACTGCCCACAGAGGAAAAAACTTTTGCCTGTGATTGGATGCATCAGCACCAATGAAACCATCAGGAACAGTATGAAAAGTCCCTATCGAAATCAACACGTTTTTAGAACACGAGGCTGGCAATGATTAAGGCACACACCGAAACGCGTCTGCCAGGTGTTTTGAAACTTATCTGTCAGGATGGTGGCGAAATAAATTTCCTCACCTGTCCAAAACGCAAGTGTCGGAACCGTTTCTTGGAAAAGAGGCGGGAATGGTGGTGGATATATATATATATATATATATATTACCTACTGGCGGTCGCCAGTAGGTATATATAGTTAGGATTTTTTCTCTATGGGATTTTTGAAAATTCTATGTCTAATAACTTTGGCGTTTGTGGACGGAATTGGCTGAAATTTTCAGGAAAATGGAACATTTTGTTTCTGAGCAGCCCCTGACAATTTGGGGGGGTTTCATCAAGGGGGGGCCGAGAAAAAAGGGGGGTCCCAAAACGTGTTTTTCCCATGTTAATTTCCATAGGGCGGTTGGCCTCACTTTTGGCTCGAACGGCTGAATGGATTTGCACGAAACTTGGCAAAATTGTAGGGACTGTTAGCCCGATGTGCCTTTGCTAGGTCTCAATATATGTGCTCCCGTGGATTTTGAGTAATTTAGGTTAAAAAAAAGATATATATCTGGGCGGAGCCTAACCACACATCTGATCTGATTGGCTGTCAGCACTTCATCCAAGAAGTGTTGGCAGCCATCTTGGGACCAATATACATGATAGCACCTCATTAAAAAGCATTGTAGTTAATAGAGGGTTTTAGGACTTTAGTTACATTATAAATCATTTGTTGATGGTACCATACTCGTTTTTAGGAATTGTGGTGGGTTCTAAGGTGATTTTACCATGTGAAAAAACCTTCTGCTGTGATATCATGAATATTGTTTGAAAGAAAACTAATATCTCATGATTTTCCCACAGTGGTTTGGAAGGGGATCTATAAGCTAAACTGAAAGCATATTTTCTGTAAATTCACATTATCTTTCTCAGTCATGTGAAAATGAAGTCTGACATTCTCAGTAAAACATGTACATCCAACAAGGACAGAGACTGTCAGTTGATTCCTTTGTGTTCTACTGCAGCCTCCCAGAGTGTTCTAAAGAACAACTAGAGCGCTAACAGTCCTACTTATTACAAAGGTATGGCACGCCTGAAGCCATCTTGATTGGAATAAAGTGGTAACTCTTAAAACATTTAATTTAAAAAGGAACAAAATGAGGGGGTATATTTTGCCATATGAATTATGATTAGTGCTGCAGAAAGAAAAATTAGGGCACATTTTGAGTGACTTCTCAAACCCTCTTCAATTTCATTAAAAAATTCTGACATACAGTCTCCCAAGATGGCCACCAGAGACAAAAGAGCCTAAATGTAGCCCAAATATCACCCAGATGTACCCCAAGTATAGCCCAATGACAGAATGTCCCAGAGTGTTCTAAAGAACAACTAGAGCGCTAACAGTCTTACTTATGACAAAAGTATGGCACACCAGAAGCCATCTTGATTGGAATGAAGTGGTAAGTCTGAAAACACTCAATTTAAAAAGAAACAACATGAGGGGGTTAATTTTGCCATAGAAAGTATGATTAGTGCTTCAGAAAGAAAAATTAGGGATCATTTTGAGTGACTTCTCAAATCCTCTTCTATTTCATTAAAAAAATTCTGACATGCAGACTGAAACATGCACTTTGAATACCAGCAGCAGACGTCCCTGGTGAGCAGTAGCTTTACTACAGTGATCTAATGTGCAACTAGAGTGCTAACATTCAGAATTTATGGCAAATGTGTGACACATCTGAATGCCTTCTTGATGGAACCAAAGTAAACAAGCATTGAAAATGCAATAGATCTCGCCCTCGTTTAAGTTAAAGCCATTCTGTTTGTAATGAGGTGGCTTTTTAGCTTTGCTTTTATTAGTGTTTTTTCAACTTTCATGTAAATAACATGCATCTGTATGCATATAAGTATATGTATGCATGCATTTATGTTTGTATTTATATAGATATACAGATGATATATGTTTATATATGTATGTATATATATATATTCACTGAAAAAACCATAGGTTATAGACCATATATAGTTAGGAATTAGCATTTACAAAACCTTGAAAATTCATTGAAAAAACCATAGGTTATAGACCATATATAGTTAGGAATTAGCATTTACAAAACCTTGAAAATTCACTGAAAAAACCATAGGTTATAGACCATATATAGTTAGGAATTCGCATTTACAAAACCTTATTTTACTCACACAAAACCATTGAAATTCCATATATAGTTAGTTGCACTAACTATATATCACGCACCCGCAATCCACTGCTGATGATGTCACATATTACATCATTCATGACATGGTCAGTGACATCACTGATGACATCACTGATGACATCTCAAATGACATCACTGATGACAACATCCAGTGACTGTATGTTTCTGTAAAGTTAAAATATGTCTTACATATTGAAGAATGAGTGGATGTATAAGTGTCTGGATGAAGGATTTAGTAGGTGCATGACTGACTGTATGAGTGAGTGATTAAATGTGTCTCACTGAGTGCATGGGTTAGTGACTAAACTGTCTTAATTTGTGCATCATTATGTCTGTTGTTCTGTAAACTGTTGCATGTGTTGATAAGTAGCTATATGAGTAACTATATGGGTTATTGATTGGTTGCCCAAGTATTTGTATGGGAGACTGAGTGTGTGTGTGGGTGGCTGGGAGGTGTATGACTCTGTGCATAGATGTGTGAGCAGTTGATTCACTAGATGTATGGTTTCAAAAGTGCATGTGGAAACAGCTGTATGGGCGGTTGACTGTGTGCATGAGTGTATTGGTGAGTGAATGGATATCTCAGTGCTACATGTCAAAGTAAGTACATATGTAAAACACAGTACATGTGAGAGTTGACATATATAAATAACTGTGCATAAGAGCCAGTGAATGTGTGAGTGGCTGTATGGATCATTGTGAACTTGTATCAGGGATTGTATAAGAGAGTAAATATGTGTTAGTATATGTTTGAATAAGTAAAGTTTGTATAACTGTATAGTTGAGGAAATGGAGGTGTGATTGATTCTTTGCATGACTGACTAGGTGTGTGAGTAACTCCATGGATGAGTGACAGTCTGTGAGTGTCTGTTTACACTGATTGTATCTAAGGTTATATTAGAGTCTGAAGAGGTTCATTGTATTATCACATGAATGATATCATCAGTGATGTGATCAGTAATGTCAAATGAGATGTCATCAGTGATGTCATCAGTGATGTCATTTGAGATGTCATCAGTGATGTCATTTGAGATGTCATCAGTGATGTCATCAGTGATGTCACTGACCATGTCATATATGCCTTCTTTTATGTTGTTGTTTTTAATCATGTGACATGATGTCATGGTGAAGCTTTATTTAAACAAAAAAATGTCTCAGTCAGTCAACACTGACAAAGGCGGCAACGCCGAAACACGTTTGTTGACTTGACAATTGTGTGAAGAATGCTTTTTGAATAAATGTGGCTATGAGACTACAAAGAACGACCTGAGTGTCCTTAATTGAGGAGCAGTACTACAGAATTTGAACTGTGTGTTTTTCGATATATATATATATACATATATATATATATATATATATATATATATATATATATATATATATATATATATATATATATATATATACATACATATATATATATATATATATATATTCACTGAAAAAACCATAGGTTTTAGGCCATATATAGTTAGGGGTTAGCATTTACAAAACTTTAATTTACTCGCACAAAACCATAGAAATTCGCATATATAGTTAGATGCAATAACTATATATCGCGCACCCGCAATCCACTGCTGATGATGTCACATATTACATCATTAATGACATGGTCAGTGACATCACTGATGACATCACTGATGACATCTCAAATGACATCACTGATGACATCACTGATGACATCTCAAATGACATCTCAAATGACATCACTGATTTCATCACTGATGACATCACTGATGACAACTCAAATTACATCACTGACAACATCACTGATGACATCAATCATGTGATAATACGATCAACCTCTTCAGACTCTAATATAACCTTAGATACACTCAGAGTAAACAGATACTCACAGACTGTCACTCATCCATGGAGTTACTCACACACCTAGTCAGTCATGCACTGAATCAATCACACCTCCATTTCATCAACTATACAGTTATACACACCTTACTTATTCAAACATATACTAACACATATTTACTCTCTTATACAATTCCTGATACAAGTTTTCAATGATCCATTCAGCCACTCACACATTCACTGGCTCTTATACACAGTAATTTATATATGTGAACTCTCACATGTACTGTGTTTTACATATTTACTTACTTTGACATGTAGCACTGAGATATCCATTCACTCACCAATACACTAGTACACAGTCAACCACCCATACAGCTGTTTCAACATGCAGTTTTGAACCCATAGATCGAATGAATCAACTGTTCACACATGTATACACAGAGTCACACACCTCCCAGCCACCCCCACACACACACTTACTCTCCCATAGAAATACTTAGGCAACCAATCAATAACCCATATAGTTACTCATATAGCTACTGATTAACACATGCAGCACTTCATAGAACAACAGATATAATGATGCACAAATTAAGACAGTTTAGTCACTAACCCATGCACTCAGTGAGACACATTTAATCACTCTCTCATACAGTCAGTCATGCACCTACTAAATCCTTCATCCAGACACTTATACATCCACTCATTCTTCAATATGTAAGACATATTTTGACTTTTCAGAAACATACAGTCACTGGATGTTGTCATTTGAGATGTCATCAGTGATGTCATCAGTGATGTCATTTGAGATGTCATCAGTGATGTCATCAGTGATGTCACTGACCATGTCATTAATGATGTAATATGTGACATCATCAGCAGTGGATTGCGGGTGCGGGATATATAGTTATTGCATCTAACTATATATGCGAATTTCTATGGTTTTGTGCGAGTAAATTAAGGTTTTGTAAATGCTAACCCCTAACTATATATGGCCTAAAACCTATGGTTTTTTCAGTGAATTTCAATGGTTTTTTAATAGCAAATATCTGTAGCTGTAACATATATTTTTATTCTAATTCACAAATATTTTTTATATATATTTGTATTATATTTTTTTAATTCAATTTATATTATAGTTTAAATAATTTTTTCTTGTTTCTTTGCCGGTCCGTGAATCGGTAAACGTTCCGTTAGTGCAAATACCGACTTAGAAATGCACATCGTGACGTGTCCCGTAAACGCAAAATATCGCGTTACTACGTAATGCCCCTTATGACGTGCTGCGTTAGCGCACCCGGAAGCGTTCTGGAACGCGAACAAAGGCGCGAAACGTAAAGCCTCGGAATCGATCCAAGGCGCGGTGCGGAACGCGGAACGTAAGCATAACAGGTCATGTGACTAGTTAATAAAACTTTTCATTGGTTGATTTTACTTTTAGTTTCCTAATGATCGAACGCTTGATCATATGACGTTTAACAAACACTTTTCATTGGTTTAGAACATTTTGTTTTCTCAAATGATGAAAGTCCCACCTTTTTTCCTCACTCCGACTTTCATTTTTATGAGAGAAAGACCTGTTTTTGTTTGCTAAGACATGGCATTTGTATTAGCTGCAGCTGGTGGATCTCCACCACCTCCACCACCACCAAAGAAGAGAGGACCGACTGGCCAGGTCATCTTCCAACAAGAGGAGGAAGGAGAGGAAGACGAGGAGCAGGAGCAAGGGACAAGTGGCTTTCTGAAAGAAATGCCAAGAACGTCCCGTGTGAAAGTGAATTTTATCTGGCAATTTTTTTCTTTTCCTTCTCATGAAAAGAAAGTTAATGCTAGGTACGTTACCTGCCTCATCTGCAAAAAAACACTCTCGAGAGGGACCGAAAAAAAATATAGCTATGGTAATCATACCATGCATCGGCACATGGAGACTTGGCACCCTCTTAATTATTCCAAAGCGCAACTTCGAGATTTGGTGGAAAACCCCCGACCGGCAAAAACATCCACCAATGACTTTACAATAAGTGAGTCAGAGGCAAGGGAAACGCATCCAAATCTGCAAAAGAACTTTGTGCACATGAGATTGACTTGTTTACAGTGTGGAAAATTAATTTCATGCGGAGAAATGAGTATTACTTTATTAAATAGATCATTTGAAAATCATCAATGTCCAAAACGTCCTAGAAAGTAATTTTTTTTTGCTTGTTGCTCCTGTTGAGCCCTTTGAAGTAAATCATTTTTGTTTCTCCTTCCTCAAAAAAATTCAAAAAAAATATAAAACATCAAAAATAATAAAAAAAAGTTCTTTTCAGAACTACCTTCCTTTTCAAAAAAAATTGCTAAAATGTTTAGCACTCTAGCATCCTCTATTTCTATTGATACGCTTCCCGGTAAGCATTCGAGTACGCGAACCGGGAGCGAAGTAAAAAAAATATTTTTTTAAAAAAGACGAATTAATAAACAGAGAGTAATGTGAAAAGAAAGAAAAATAGAGTGAGTAACACACAGTTACTGTAGAAAGAGGGACTGATAAAAGAAGTGAAAAGAGTAGTATAAATAAGTAATAGAAAAAGAAATGAAAGAAGTAGCAAAGACAGGAAACTAAGGGTTAAAAAAAAGAAGCAGAGGAACTAATAAAAGTTAAATCTGATAGACATGTAACGTAAAAAGTACTAAACGCTTACCTTATAATTGTCATTACCGTACTGTATTGTCATTTTCATACTTTTTATCTGTGTAAGAAAGAACAAAAAAATTTAAATTATACAAGATGGTAAAAAAAGAGTGAGCATAAGACAAAATGAATGTTAAATGTTAAATGTGGTATACTAGTAAAGCGTACAGCTGACCCAGCAAAGAAGCGTCCCGGCGCTGTATTTTACTGGGGAACCCATCCTGGCTTTCCCTGTGAGATAAACCCTCCTGAGCATCCCCAAAGTGATGCCAGGCATCCCCGGCGCTGATGGGGCTGTTAGTTGAGATTAAGCAAGCTATTACCCAAAGTTGCTGAGTGGGACCCATGGTTGGAGTAGGCACCGAAGCAAAAATTATCGAGTCCGCTGACCAAGGCCCAAGATCCTGCCACGTCAGGAATTGAACCCTGGTCCCAGGCCGACCTCTGCTTCTAGGTCTACCGCCTCTAATCAGTGAGCCACACCAATCCATATACATATTACAAAATCACAATTCAAAGTAGAAAATTAATTAAACATATTTAATGGTTTATTTTTGCTGCTATCAGAAAAAATCAAATTTCACTGAAAACAGTGAGTTGAAGGTATTCATCATATAACAGCGGGGAAAAAAAAACACAATCAAAATGATTGTGTTTAAAAAACCCAAATAATATAAATAAGCAGAAATAGGAACTTCTCCAAAGTAACTTACTTTCTATGACGTCAAAGGATATCCTATAAACAGCTTATACTAAGTTGTGCTGTTACTATTTTCTGCCCGCCACTTTCTGAAAGATAAACTCAATTGTGTTAAGAAAACTGAGACATACAAAGCAATTTGAAACAGCACACTAAGTTACAGCAACACCTAGAATCATTGTAGTCCAATTACCTACTCTAAATTCTGACTTCAAAAATCAAGTTAAAAGGCAACATTGCTTCATACTCAATTAGTAATGTTTGATGAAAGAATAGCCATTTTTAAAATTTTAAATAAGCTGTGTAATATCCAGATATTGTCAAAGGACCAGCATATTATGTAATAACTGCAATGGAAATGTTCTTCCTGAAATCGATGACTGTGTAGCAAAAACATTTTTAATTAGACTGGACAACTTATTTTCTTCTAGTTTATGTAGTTGAAATTGTAAAATGACATTTCGTCCATAAGTTTTCAAAAATAATGTGGACAGCATTGCAGACTTACATTTCCTCTACTCCTTTTTTTGATCTGCTGCTTGACTTTGCTTATAAAAAAAAATAGTTTTCGCTCTGTACTACAATTATCCACAAGGCCATATATAGTAGGAGCCATTAGAACCTCTATAAATTCCTCTAAACAAATCCCAAGCTTCCTTTCCTAAAATTTTGGTTGTAAGAACACCAGGTAAGAATTTTGAAGGTGGAAAGGCAATCTTTTTTTAAAAGTTAAAACAGAATCATTGCAGAATGACCATCCGTTTCCAGATTTTAAATAAGCTGTGTAATGTCCTGAATTAGTTGATGGACCGTTATGATATATAATTGCAGTAGTTTTAAAAGTCCTTCCTGATATTGACAACTGCGAAGCCACAAAATTATTAATTAAAGTTGTCAATTTAGTTCCATCAGGCCTACATCGTTGGAACATTAAAATGACATACTGGCCATAACTTCGTAAAATTAACGTGGACAGCATTCCAGACTTACATTGGCTGCACTCCATGTTTTGATCGGCTGCATTTACTAGCTTATTGAAGGATACTGATTTACTGTCAGGCAAAGTTAAATATATAAATCTTTCTGAGTCTACACTGGTTGTCCTTTCACTGGTGTCAGCTGCAGAAGATCACCAAAAACAATGATGTGTTTGCCACCGAATAACACATCATACTCTGTTTTAAGAACTTCCTGCATTCTTAAATGCACAAAAGCAAGCATGAGATTGGAAACCATGCTTACTTCGTCAATAATAAGAAGTTTCATCTTCTTCAAAACTCGAGATACTTCACAACAAGCATCTCCAGATAACTTGTGGTATTGTAATTTGTTATCATGCTCCACTGGCAGCATCAGTAACCGATGCAAAGTAATCCCTTTAATGTTATGAGCTGCCAGTCCAGTTGGAGCGGTCACAACACATGACAGTGATGAATCAGTCCTTTTCTGCATATAACATGAAATTGCTTTAATAAGGAAACATTTTCCAGTTCCTGCTTCTCCACTCACGTACAGTCGGACAGGCTTCAACGACGTACATGAGCACTCTTTCTTCTCATGACTTAATCCATGCTCAATTTGGTTGGTAACTTCGACATATATTTTCCTCTGCTCAACGTTAAGTTGTCTTTCCAATTCTTCTAAGTTAACCGCATCCTTCTGAGCATGTGCCATGGCTCTTTCCACTTCAATCATGGCAGTGGCAGCTTCATTTTCAATAACTGGTTCTCCTAGTGGATCCTGACTCAATAAAACAGAACTTTGACTGTCCTGAGAACTGTCTCTAGCAATCTCGGCTGCAATTGTTGCTTCCTGCTCAATCTCTGCATTCAACATTTGTAGATATTTTGGAAAAACAGGACATTCTATGGACTCCTTGGCTGCATTGAAAGAGTCTTCGTAACAGAGGAAATCCCCAAGCAGTTCCTCTTCTGCACGCCAAGGCTTGAAAAGTTGCAAAAGAGCTAAATAGAAAAACTCTTTTCTTTCGGGAGATTCGCAATCCAATTTTCGATGATTTATCATTTGACATTTTTTTTGCTTGACCAGACATCCCTCACTTCCAATTACAGCATACACAGCTTTATCAATATCTTCTTTGATGTTCCTCTTGAAAACGTAATTTTGAAGAACTTCATACAGACAAGCATTCTCCAGATGACTGCTTCTATTTGGATAATATGTATCCAACATGTTGCTCTTCAAAATATCTGTACTGTTTGGCTCCTTCTCCGCCAAATACTCAATTTCCCGTACAGGTTTCAAAACTCGATTACGCGTTGCAGCAAGACCAAGACTCGCCCAAATGATACTCCTAGATTTGGCATAGAGACTTGCTGAAGATAACCGGTCAGAACATTCGTAAGCTCCAATTTCTCGATGCGACAACATCTTCAGACTGAAACTGTACAACTTCTTACTGAGGCTCTTTTCATGGGAAATATCCTCCCACATATCCTTCAGTTCTGTCTTTTCTTTTTTAGTGATGTAAGACGTCACAAAACCAGGCACAGCCATACAGTTGTCAGCCACAAACTGTATATCCATGTTAGCATTCCACATGGACAAAATCACTGGGTTGTAGTCGTTGATGTACTTGGACTCTTCGTTTCTTTTCAAATTGTATGTGTTTTTGGGTGATTTCCTCGTCACATTATGTCGCAGCGATGACATCAAATTGTTAACTCTTCCTTTCGATAACACTGACCGTGGAAATGCAAAACGACATTTGGTGTAGTATTTGTCCTTGTTTCTGAATTTACGATGACAGTACTTTCCACAACGATGACTTTGAAACCGTAAAACTTGTTCTCTTAGACTTTTGTCTTCATTTGTCTTTGGAACAGCACATGTAGCATACTGTTCTATGAAACTCATCACTAAGTCATCCGGATCTGTTCCAAATTTGGGTGCATCTTTGATCCATAGTAGCATATGTATATGAGGAGCACCTCTTGCTTGATACTCCTTTCTCCAAAAGAAATCCAACACCTCTCCAAGAGGTGGATTTTTCTTGTTCATGATGAAAGACATCATAGCTTCAAATCTATGATTGAAGTACCTGCAAACATTCACAGGATCCAAAGAGCACAGTTCTCCGGGTGTCTTAAATTCAATATTTTCAATGTTTCCATTTACCTCTCGTAGAAATTCAAGTAAGTCTTCCCAGCCATACTCAGCACAGCTGAGAGTGAGGAACCATGTCGGAGTTCCTAAGTTCCTCAGCATACATTTTAAGTCACCATGACGGCGGTACCAATACTCATTAGTACCTCGCTGACAAGCCATGAGATTAATCAGGTGAGAATCCAAAATACTGTCTTGCACATTGACTTTATCCATAAAGTCCCTTGCCGAGATATTTCGCAGTTGTATACCACTTTTCAAGATGTGGTTCACTGCATAAGACAATCCAGAGAGATCACTTTCAAACAATAGATGAAATAAATAGGGAACCTAGGATCTTCTGTATACAATCGTAAAGTCCGGTATTCTGAAGCAGGAATTTGAACAGGTCGCTCATCATAACGTCCTCCTCGACCTGTGGGAAATAACTGAGGGAAACACCGAGGACTCCCTTTGGCTTGTTTCATTTGAAACAACTCAATAGCATTCCCCATGACTTCCTTGGAATGCAAAGGATGAACACTATAATGTTCATATATTTCTTCCTTTTTAGAAGCTTCTATTTTCTCAATTTGACCAGGACACAAATCGCTGTCCTCTTCTTCACTTACTTCCTCTTCTGCAACACATACATTCTTGTAGTACTTATTATTTTTTATCAAATACAATGTTGCCTTTTTAACTTTCCTAACATCCACTAAATCTTAGGAGGTCTCCCTAAATCTTGCCAGATTTTCTTACTCTTTGTCGGAACACCATTAACTATGATAACCAGAGGTTCCTCTTCCACTTTCTCTACTGCAATTGTATTAATGTTTTTCTTCAAATCCAAAGGCAAATAAACAACCCTTCCCTTTAATCCTTTCTGTAAATCTGATGGAGGCAACTTCCCTGTCTTTGGCTCCATTCGTACAATAGCCTGGAAGGGATGGACACTTTGAATCAAAATAGATTCATAAGTATTTAAATCCTTCAATTCATAAGGAATGTCATCTAATTCCAGATTATTATAAACCGCTCTAGCAGGCATCTGGTTTTGGTTTAATTTGTTATAGCAATAAGTACACATATGTTGGTCTGCTCCCAAATCAAAACAATTTTCTACCATCAAGTATGTGGCAAAATCCTTCCATTCACTATTGTTTTCCATATCACTCTTTGCATATATATCCACTAACTTAGTCTGATTCTTATAATAAGTCCGTCGACAACACACACAAGTGAAATTAGGCCTCTCACTTGATTTTACCATAAACGTGGAAATTTCCTTGTGAAACTTATCTGTACTGAAAATCTGTTCACTGTCTTCCACATTACCATCTTCTAGTGGTTCAATATCAACATTGTTCTCTTTACCAGCAAAATAACAGAACTCAATTTCTTGACAAATATTCTTCACATCTACTTCAGAACCATGCAAAAGAGCTCTGCTTAATTTTTTAAGCATAATTGCTGGACTCTTAGCATAATACAACATTCTAACTAATTTCCTCACTTTATTATGATGCACTGCAAGCATCCTGAAATGATGAAATACACTCTGGCATACTCTCCTAGAAAGACAAGCCAGTAAATGACCACACAAACCTGTCACTTGTCTCACTCTGCAAGGATCCAATTCTTGCAACAACTTTATTTTTTGCTTTACACTTTTCTTATGAAACGTCCGTATAAAATCACAAAGCAAATTGATGGAATCCTGTCGCACACTGCAAATAGAACTACTCTTCCAGGTGTACACTGGTCCCTTAGGAGGTCTCCCTAAAACCTCATCACTTAGCGCCTCTTCTGCATCTGCAGACACAAGTATTTCTTTTTCAACCGGATGACCATCTTTTACCTCATATGCTCGACCACTGCTGTCAACTGCATGCACCAAACCATTGTCCTGAAAATAACTCTCCTCATTAAAAAATGCCTCACTATTTGAACTATGCATCCATTCTCCTAAGAAAACTTCACAAAAATTAGTCCGATTAACGTCTCTCTTCCATCTACTATTAGATTTGAAAACATAGATTACCTTGTTTAGTTTCCTAATTCTATTAATTACCAAAATAAATAACTTTCGCTTGATTTCGAAAGCCTGATCAATAATTTTCTCTACATTTTTCTTTTTCTTATAAAATGACACTTTCTGTTGACCTTTTTTAAATTGTTTTACCAAATTGACAATTACTCTGTTCCGGAACATTCGCTTACGAATGTCCCTGAAAATATTTGCCCTTCTACTGCCATGCACAGAGTTATCTCCTGCTCTAGCACAAACTTTTTTCACAGGCCTTTCCTTTCCATTTAAATTGGCTCTCTTTTTCTGGACTAAAACTTGTTCTGTAGTTATACTTTTGTTTCTACAAATGTTTTTAAGGAATGATTTCGTTCTCTTACCCGGTGTTCTCTTCGTCCGTTGAGTTAATATTAATGTAGAGGACTGCTGCAAAATTTTTGGTAACTGCTGTCTTTGACGTTTTGTAGCCTTTCGAATACTATCCTTAGACGGCATTGTCTAATTCCCAAATAATCTGCAGTTGAATCTGTGGTGAAATATAATAAAAAATGGTATTAACCACTATTACCAAACAGTAAATCAATAACAGTAAGAACTAGATTCGACAATGCTATAAAAAAAAAAAAGTATTCACAAGGGTGCAGGGGGTATCACTTTGACACCCTCTGGTACCCTCAAAACAGGCACAGGTGCCATTTGGCAGGCATACCAGCCCTAAGGGCAGGCCTGCCTTTCACATGACATAAGTGTGCATGCACACATGTGCATGCACACCGGAATCGGTAATTTACCATGAAGTTTGATTTCATGTTAAAATACCGATTCGTTAAGGCCTTTGGGACTCAGAAGAGTCCCCCCTACATAGCAAATTTACAGAATGGGTAAAATTACCGATTCGGTATTTTACCGAACCAATAATTTTTCCGATTCTGTAAATGTAGATTTACCTACATGTGGCCTTGGATTTAGGCCCCTACATACCGATTGGCCATTTACCGGTCGGAAACGGCCGAAATCGGCCGTAACCGGTCGGTAAATGGCCTAAAACGACCACCTACATCGGGCCCTAAGTGTGCATGCATTTGATTTCAAACAAAGTTTTTAAACCTTTTATGTAAAACAATAATACACCTACATTCATGGGGAACAGACTTAAAATGCCCTAATACACATGAAAACGCTTTTTACCGATTCCTTAAAAGTTCGGTATTTACCGATTCGGTAAATACCGAATCGGTATTTGCTATTGAATCCTATGGGCCTTGAAGCCCATAGGATTCAATTCAAATACCGATTCGGTATTTACCGAATCGGTAAATACCGAATTTGTCAAGGGTGCAGGGGGTATCACTTTGACACCATCTAGCACCCCTAAAACGGGCATGTGTGCAATATGGCACACAGACATGCCCTAAGGACATGTCTGTCTGTCACATGGCATATGTGTACATGCACAGATGTGCATGTACACAGGAATCTGTATTTTACCATGGATTTGTATTCCATAGTAAAATACCGATTCTGAAAGCCATGTGCCAATGGAAAATTGGCTACCCACATTTAAATCTTGCATTTTCGGTAAAATTACCGAATCTGTAAAATTACCGATTCGTTAAAATTACCGAATCGGTAAAATTACCGATTCGGTAAAATTTCCGAAAACGCTACATTTAAGGGCCCCTACATGTCAATGCCCATTTACCGGTCGGTAACGGCCGAATTCGGTTGTTACCGATCGGTAAATGGCTATTTTCAGCCACCTACATCTAGCCCCTACATTCATGGGGAACAGACTTAAAATGCCCTAATACACATGAAAACGTTTTTTTAAGGAACTTGCACCTTTTTTTCAATAACTTTTAACATGGCTATGTAACTCAAACAATCAAAATGAAAATTTGCCAGGCACACATGGGGGCGTATTTACAAGGGCCTTCACTACAAGGAAAATGACTTCAAATGACCAGACACACATGAAGACGTATTTACAAGGCCCTTGAACCCGGGGGAAGTGACTTGAAATTGCTAAGCACACATAGGAGAGTATCTACAATGCCCGTGCAACACTTAGGCATCATTTTTTACATGTACACCGTAACATTAACAACACAATTACATCATATATCTGTTCCGCAAAAGCGACGCATTGCAGGAGTCACATCATTTTACCATCAAAAACAATATCTCCGATTCTGTAAATATAAATTTACCTACATGTGACCCTGGATTTAGGCGCCTACATACCTTTTCGCCATTTACAGGTCGGAAACAACCGAAATCGGCCGTAACCGGTCGGTAAATGGCCTAAACGACCACCTACATCGGGCCCTAAGTGTGCATGCATTTGATTTCAAACCTTTTATGTAAAACAATATTACACCTATAAATGAAAAATGCAAAATCGCCTTTGAAAGCAGAATGCAAACACTTGACGCAAAACATCATTTTAAATACACAGCTGACTTTCTTATTTACGCAAAAAAGCATACTACTCTTTAACTAAAATATATAAACGATAACTCACCTTTACAAATTCTTTTTGAAATTGAAAACAGTCTCAGAAACACACCAATTATTCTGTTCCAGAATTAAAGGTATGCACTCCAGAGGCTGGAAACAACAAAGGCACCGAAATGGTGATATTCAACACACATATCTCTCATGTCAGCCAATAAAAACTCTTCCCTCACTTTTTTCAAATCAACACCCTTCCCCCCTCTGCCCTTTCTACCTCTTTTCCATAGCAACTACCGCCTGCCTGACCTATCATGGCCACAAGTTCACACAGCAATGTTTCAAATGAACTCTGAACTCTCAGTAAACCTGCTAATCCACTGCAATCTTTCATAACAACATTTTTAAATAACCATTCAAAATACATCTTTCAAAGAACACATCCATGCACCCTAACTTTCTGTTTTCAGCAATGGAAATACACCAATCACTGCTAATGAATCATTTGCACTTAAACTCCACAGTTTTTTACATTACAAACATCACTATTTCAACTGCCATTTCATTCCCACACTTCATCTGACTGCAGCAAAAACTCCTCTAGCCATGTTTTCAGTCTGGATTCTGGGACATAGCTACATCCACTGGGCTCACAAGTATGCTGATAACAAAAATTTACACAACCTCAATTTACAAAATGTGGAAATCAAATGGATTGGTCGAAGAGGATTGAAATGTCACCAATTGATACCATTGGTGAAAACCTTTTTACATTTGCCAACCCCTGACCTCATAATAGTGCACTGTGGAGGAAACGATTTGGGCACTTTGACTGGGGTAGGTCTGGAAATGCTTTTAAAGGACACCTTTGAGCAATTGATGACACTTTTTCCTCAAACTGCCTTGGTATATTCTAATATATGCCAAAGACAAAAATGGAGGTGGTCCAATCAATTTTGTCCACAAATTGAGAAAACGAAGAAGCATGTAAATAAGTCTGTTTCAGCTTACATGAGGGACCATGGAATGGGCTGCATCTACAACAATAACTTGCGTTACTACATGCAAGATATCTACAGAGGAGATGGCGTGCATTTCTCAGATGAGGGGAACAGAGTTTTCATACTAAATTTAAGAATGTGTATTGGTTCCTACTTATAACTTTCTAGAACATACACAAAACCCAAAAGCTCTTTTCAGAGCTACCTTAACTTAGTGTACTCTTTTTAAATTTCGAATGAACCTTTTTTTTCACTTAATTTCACCTATATTCGCTTCCCGGTACGCTACCCAGTTCGCGTACCTGCAGCTAACCACGCGAAAAAAAACTTTTTTATTTTATCGACATATATGACCCTCCTCAGCCACCCTCAGAAAACTTAGGGAAACAGCATACGGCTAAAGTACCCCAATCTACCCATTCTGAACATTATTTACCCTCCATCTTGTATCTCAATTCTACCAAAACACAAAATGGAGGACTCCCGTAACACTGCAAGTTCGCATACCGGGAAACGCACTGACAAGCACTTGCTAAAAAAAGGTGGGAAAGTAATTTACAGAAAAACCACTGGAGACACTTTCACCAATTAAACAGTAGCTCATACTACATACCAATTCCTACCATTTTCACAAATTTAGTTGGAATACCATTTAGCCATTTAGCATGTAGAACTCTCTAAAATCCCTGAGGTAAATTACTTCACAAAACATATCGGAAGTGTTCGAAATGACAACCAATTAAAATATTACTTTCAATTTCTACTATTATATCATGACATTTGATTGGTTATGTACCTGAACATATATAAACAAAGAGAGAGAAACACAGCCATTTTGACTACTACTTCGTGAAGTGCAGAACAACAAAAAATCAACTGATAACTTCAAATTATATTTAAAAGGTAAGATATTATTTTTAAAACTGAAGTATGTTCTGTACTGAAAGCAAATTAGAAAAACATTTTCAAACAGTTTTATTCTTTCACTCTGTAATACTTATAGAATAAAATAGACTTCTCTGTTTTAGTTATGGCAGGGCCAGTCCAAGGATTTGCGAGGCCCTGAGCTAAAAGGGAACGTGCGCAAGGCCCCCTCCAAATTACATAACTGGCCACTTACAAGGAGAACATGCACAGACACTGTGGGGGCCCCATTGTCCATCATTTTGACGCCCCCACAGTTTTAACTTTTAATCCACACGCATTTCTCACACCTTCATAGGTGTGAGAATTGATTGTGGTCTAAAAGTTAAAACTGAGGGAGCGCCAAAATGCTGGACAATGGGCCCCCCACAGTGTCTGTGAATGGTCTCCTTGCAATTGAGGGAGCGTCTCCTTCTCCCTCCCCTATACCTCCTGACACCATCCATGAGAGGCCCAAGGAGGGACCCCGCCAATGGACCTTAATTGCAGGCAACACCTTTCTTTGTGATAGATCTCCAAGAAAACAAAAGGACACATCACCAGTGCGTGGCCCCATGCTGGTGGGCTGAGTGCGAGGCCCTGAGATAAGGATAGAGTTAGACTTCTATAGTATAATTCAGAATTGACTAAGAGTTTATTTGATAATTTTCTCATATTTCTACTTCCAATTTGAAACCATACACTGCCCAAAGTAAAAAACACTGTTTAAATAACCAAACTGCCTATCTGTACTGAAACCCAACAATGCCCTTTCTGTACTGATATATTTTTTAAAAATTCATTTTTCAGAATTGAAAATGGAAGAACAACAAAACAACATGAAAACTGAAACAGAAAAAAAAATTGAGACAGAAGTTGACATGGATTTCTACGACGACACAATAAATAATGAACTTGTGCAATGTGTAGATGCAGTAGATTTTCTACTAAAAAATGAAGAAAAAAATGATCACGATTTTTTAGATTTTCTTTTAAATTTTGAAAAACAAAATGAAAAATAAATTTTAATTTCTTAATTCAAAAATTGTTTCACACATTATTTATTTTTATATGTATATTGAAAACTAGTAGCAAATTGATAAAAACGTGAAATCAGACTTTAAATATACTGTGCAACTTTTTAGTATTACATACTAACTTTATTCATAGTTACTTCCTTTCTCCCACTATATTATCTCCAATGTATATTAAACATTTCTTTATCATCTCCTGCCTCCATGTTGTTTCGGCTTTCCAGACAGACTATGGTATGAATTCCATGTACCACAATAACTTCTTATATATATCTACAAAGGAGACGGCGTTTATTAAATTATAGACTCTACATTGATACCTACATGTAGCTACGTAAATAAAAATAAACAAAAAAAACAACAAAACGAACAATCAATAAACATACAATAAGTTAAAAGTCAATCATTCTTGTTTCCTTATAGTACGCTCCCCAGACCGCTTTCCAGTACGCGAACAGGGCGCACCCCGCGGACCACTTTAATATCCCCCTCATCAATCCTAGGGGGTCAGGAGGGGTCTACCTTGCCCCCTTTCCTTCATTTCCCCCTTTGTTTTTCACCACCTCTTGTCTCTCGATCCTACTGAGAGACAAGATGGCGGCCGCTCCAGACTGTTTACAATGTTGACAGCCAATCAGCTTCTCCTCAGACTCCGGTTACGCTGCCGGTTAGCTGCCCAGTTAGCTGCCCGGTTCACGTACCGATTTGCGCCTCTACGACAAAAAATCGATTTTTTTTTTTTTTTTTTTTGCCCCGCGGGCCACTTTAATATCCCCCTTATCAACCCTAGGGGGTCAGAAGAGGTCTACCTTGCCCCCTTTCCTTCATTTGCCCCTTCGTTTTGGCCTCCTCTTGTCTCTCGATCCTACCGAGAGACAAGATGGCGGCCGCTCCGGACTGTTTAGAATGTTGACAGACACCGGAGAGCCAATCAGATTCGCTTCGCAAAGCTCCGTTACGCGAAAAGTACGCGAACTGGTGCGCTATCCAGGACGCTGTCACAGATATATAAATTTTTTTAAACGTTAATTTCTCAAAATCCACTGGAGCACATATATTGCGACCCAGCAAAGTCACATCGGGCTAACAGTCTCTACAATTTTGCCAAGTTTCGTGCAAATCCATTCAGCCGTTCGAGCTAAAAGTGAGGCCAAACGCCCTATGGAAAAATGAATGGGAAAAACGTGTTTTGGGACCCCCCTTTTTTCTCGACCCCCCTTGACGAAACCCCCCCACATTTTCAGGGGCTGATCAGAAACAAACTGTGCCATTTTCCTGAAAATTTCAGCCGATTCCGTCCACAAACGCCAAAGTTATTAGACATAGAATTTTCAAAAGTTCCATAGAGAAAAAATCCTAACTATATATACCTACTGGCGACCGCCAGTAGGTAATATATATATATATATATATAAATATATATATATATATATATATATATATATATATATATATATATATATATATATATATATCGTCATAACGGCACCGCTCCGCCAACGTGCAGTTAATTTCCCGCCTGTGCGGGTGAATTAATCAGTGGGTGTTGTCGTGACGAGACCAGCTCATCAAAAGCACAGCTCCACCGTGACTCATGACGAGGTGGTCTCTTCACGAGCACCACGGCACTGCGCTCAATCCTCGACCCCGCACTGTAGAGGAATTACCCCCACAGGGAAGGGGTTAAGCCGTACTTGAGTGACCAGTTGCTTCAACAAGCCTTTATTGATGCGGGTAGAACAGCTTTCCATTTATTAAGCAACAACTGACTAATGCCAGCCTGACGCGTTTCATGTTCTCTCTTCCTCAGAGGCTGAAAAAAATCAGAAGAGTGCATGACGGTCCTTTATTCTTCGTTCGGCACTATCGTACGCCCCCATTTGGCTGCTCTGCATGAGACAGTACGTAGCTTTATGGGAAATGCAGTTCCGATATGCGTCCAAAATGGATGCACTCTCATTCACTTGTGCAAGCCCCTCAGTGAGCCATGGAAAACATGCCAGTCTTCAATCCAAAACCAATGCTCCACAAAGCAAAACCCAGCGGTTGCTGAGAACTGTGGGGCTTATTATCAAGGACCGGTGTTAACATTATCGCCGTTTTATCGGCAGGAAACTGCCGATAAAACGGCGATAATTGGCTTGATAATATGCCCTTGTTAATTCCCATAGAAGCCCATGTTCTGCTGTTAACATGGGCTTCTGTGGGAATTAACAAGGGCCTATTATCAAGCCCATTATCGCAGTTTTATCGGCAGTTTCTTGCCGATAAAACGGCGATAATTTCAACACCGGTCCTTGATAATATGCCCCTTAGTCCTCCTTCACCACAGGGTGGCTGCTGGCTTAGCAGCAGGACTGCTGCTGCATAGATTCAGCTCAGGAAGGTTATCCCTCAGTTTAAGCTGCACTCGAGTCAACAGTTGCTTCAATAAGCCTGTATTAGTATGGACAGAACAGCTTTCCATTCATTAAGCAACAGCTGACTAATACCAGCCTGACGCATTTTGAGTTCTCTCTTCCATTCACTCACCAACACACCAACACACACACTCACCCACCCATACAGCTGGTTCCACATGCCCTCTTGAACCCATACACACAGTGAATCAACCTCTCAAACATCTATGCACAGAGTCACGCACCTCCCACCAACCCACGCACACACTCAGGCACCCATACAAATACTCAGGCAACCAATCGATAACCCATATAGGCAATCAAGCAGCTACTGACCAACCTATGTAGCAGCTTATACAATAACATACAGACTGATACAGACATTTACACAGTTTAGTCACTAACCCATGCATTCAGTAAGACATATGTCATCACTCACTTAAACAGTAAGTCAAGCGCCTGCTAAATACTCCATCCAGACACTTATACACCAACTCATTCTTCAATACACCTTGGCATCGATCTAATACATATTTAAACTTTAAAGAAAAAACTGTCCATAGATGATGTTATCAGCGATGTCATCAGTGATGTCATTTGAGATGTCATCAGTGATCTCATCAGTAATGTCACTGACCATGTCACGAATGATGTAAGATGTGACTCCATCAGCAGTGCATTGCGGGTGCACGAGTTATAGTTAGCTCAACTAACTATAACAGGGGAATTTCGATGGTTTTGTATGAGAGAAATTTCCAACCAACTATAACGTCCCTGAAACCTGTGTTTTTTTCAGTGAATATATATAGTTCTTTTTAACCCCTTCAGCTCTGCGCGAATTCCGCTGCGGTGCTGAAGGTTCTAAAGAACCTATGGACTCATGACGGAACGGTTCCGTCATGAGCACAGGCCAACCGACGCTCATGACGGAACCGTTCCGTCATGAGCTTGGAAGGGGTTAAAGCACGCCTGACCACACCTGAGCTTATGCACTTCCTTCTGTGAGCAAGATGAACATGCCGAAACGTTAGATATGGAAGCAGGCGTTGCAGAATTTTTGAGAATAAAACCTCTTTGAGCAGTAATGGGCCTCTTTTTTGTTTGCCTAACAATGTTGTTTGATGGGCTGCTCGTGCCCATTGTATGAGGCCGCCCTGTAGGGTCTGGGGCTCCGGAATGGGGAAAATGCTTTCGGAATCTAATTGAGGAACCTGACCCACTTGCTCACCCAACACCTCTGGGCGATGCCAATGGAAGCAAAAAGGAGAGCGCAAGAAAGGGATTCGAGCAGGATGACTCCTGCCACGATCGTGCTGCTAAATGTTGTATTTTCAAAATCAGACACAGAGTGATTAATGGAGCATTTCGCCAACTCACCTGACTGTTGCAAGGTATTTCCAGATGTATAACAGTGCTTATGCGTAACTGAAAATCGACAACAAAGCAATTATACTCATAGACTTCCAAATCAAGTTCACAACACTAGGAGCAAAGCACTGTGGGACTTGAAGTATGGTAAATCCAGTCACGTGATTTATTTCTTTTCAAAGCGCGCCCGAGCAAACCTGAGCTTTTGCACTTCCTTCTGTGAGCAAGACGAACATGACGAAATGTTAGATATGGAAGCAGGCGTTGCAGAAATGTTGAGAATTAAACCTCTTTGGGCAGTAATGGGCCTCTTTTTTATTTGCCTAACAATGTTGTTTGATGGGCTGCTTTGTGCCCGTTGTATGAGCCCGCACCGTAGGGTCTTGGGCTCTAGATCAGGGAAAATGCTGTCAGAATCTTGTGGAGGAGCCTGACCCACTTGAGCACCCAACCCACCTGGGAGAGGCCAATGGAAGCGAAAGGGAGAGCGCAAGGAAGGGATTCGAGCAGGATGACTCCTGCCACGATCGTGCTCCTAAATGTTGCGTTTTCAAAATCAGACAAAGAGTGAATAATGGAGCATTTCACCAACTCACCTGACTGTTGCAAGGTATTTCTAAATGTATAGCAGTGCTTATGATTAACTGAAAATCGACAACAAAGCAATTATACTCATGGACTTCCAAATCAAGTTTACAAGACTATGAGCAAAGCATTGTGGAACTTGAAGCATGGTAAATAAAGTCACATGATTTACTTCTTTTTAAAGTGTGCCTGGGCACACCTGAGCTTATGCACTTCCTTCTGTGAGCAAGGGGATCATGTAGAAACGTTAGATATGGAAGCAGGCATTGCAGAAATGTTAAAAAGTTTGAGAATTAAACCTCTTGGAGCAGTAATGGGCCTCTTTTTTGTTTGCCTAACAATATCTCTCTCTCTCTCTCTCTCTCTCTCTCTCTCTCTATATATATATATATATATATATATATATATATATATATATATATACACACACACACACACATATATATTTATATATATATGTATTCTCTTATATATAGAGAGGGAGAGAGAAAGGTAGATAGATAGACAGATAGATTCATAGATAGATAGATATGTGAATATTTAAGTTTATATGTATTCTTGGACCTGACCCTCTCTGCAGGGTTTTGCCCCTAACCTTTGGCCTTCAACCTTTCTGTTTTGCTGACTTTATTGCTGACTTGAGGACTCTGAACACTTTACCACTGCTAATCAGTGCTAAAGTGCATGTGCTCTCTCCTTAAAAATGGTAGCATTTGGCTTATATCCAATTTGAATATTTAATTTACTTGCAAGTCCCTAGAAAATTGCCATGAGCTGCCATGCACAGGGCCTGTTTATTCAAAGGTACTAGTGGACCTGCAGCCCTGAGTGTGCCACCCACCTGAGTAACCCTTTAAACATGTCTCGAGTCTTCGATTGCAGCTTGTGTGTGCAGTTTTAAACTGCTGTTTCGGCAGGCTTGGTAGCCCTTTCACTAGGACCAAACATTTCTCTTTCATACATATAAGTCACCCCTACGGTAGACCCTACACAGGCCAGAGGGAAGGGTGCAGTGTATTTACAAAGTTGAACATATACTTTTAAGTTTTACAAGTCCTGCTAGTGAAAAACTCTTACATTCGTTTTTCACTACTCCCATAGGATACCATTCAAGTCACCTTATCACATTTAATAAGTGATTATTTCAAAATAGGAAATGGTCACAAGTTCATGTTGGGAATCTTTAGAACTGCAAGGAAAAATTATCTCTTATTGTAAAGTTGGATTTTAAATTACAATTTTGAAAATGCCACTTTTAGAAAGTTGCCGTTTTCCTGTATTAGCCAATTAGTGTCTGCAGCCTGTCACTAGGTAACATGACTGGGTGTAGCTGACAGTTGGCTTTGTGTATTCCTCCTAGACAACCATACACAATAGAGGGCGTGGGTGTGGCTGGATCAGCCATCACTGGCAGGATGGGAGGGCAGAGCTGGGCCCATTTCTACGTACACTTGAACTGGTTGTATCCTGCCTCCACAAAAAAGCCTGCAAAACTCCTTTAGTTAGTCTGGATCCAGGGCAGGAAAGGCAGAAAGCCTGTGAACTTCAAAGGGAAACCTCTAGATCTTTCTCTCACCTCAAAAGAAGACCCAGGTATAAATATTGGATCCCAGACACCAACTCTTCAGAACCCTTCTAGACCTGAGGATAACTCTACCAGGAAGAAGGACTGCTGTGCTGCTGAAAGGACTACTACTCTGCAGGACTACTTCTCTGAAGAACTGTTGCCCTGCTGTTCTGAGTTGCTTACTGCTGCCCCCTTGCCTGGGTGATAAGGAGTGGACCTGCATCTGTTGAACCCAGCTCTCCTGAATGACTCGTTGGGTTAGTTGGCTGGCCTCCTGACTAAAGACCCAGAGACAGAAGGCTCCAACAAACCTAAACCCAGCACCTGGACCCTGTGAGTTTCACCCTGCCCAGTGGTTCGTCCCCTCAAGTCCTGGACTCATGAAAGTTGGCCTTAAGGTGCTCTGCCATCCTATCTGTGAATCCAACAGAACCGACGCATCACCTATGCTGCGCAGCGCAATCCCAAGCAGCATCACCTCTGTTGTGCAGTTTCTATCAGTGTAAGGGCTCTGCATCAATCTTGCAGCCCTCATCAGAACCGCCACTGTGCAAAGCTTTCCTGACACAGGCCCTCGCAACCAGAGTTCAACATACCCTTGCTCAGCAGGCCTAACTGCGTCCCTCTGGCAGCCCGTGTTCCATTGTGGTCAGCCTGAACTTGTGGCTTTATCCCGGTCCAATTCAACCAGATAACCACAAAGGTGATTTGTAGTTTTTAGCAGTATATTTACCGGTATTTGCCCGTCTCTGGTTCTACTGATTTGATTTTTGTTGTTTTAGTTTTGTTTTATGTATAAAAATTTACTCTATTTTTCTAAATTGGTGTGGGATTTTCTTGTGTTGTGTTTTCACTTTATTACTATTTGAAGTGCTGCATAAATACTGTACATTTTGCCTTTACATTAAGCCTGGCTGCTCTGTGCCAGACTACCACAGGGTGAGCAAAGGTTAAATTGGGGTTTGCTTGTGCCTCACCTAGACAAGGATTGTGGTTGCTGTGGTTTTAGGGCTCCCCCAAACCAGTGATCCTATTTCTCACAGGTATGTATATGAGTGTAGGAAAATGGTGGACATTGTATATAATTAGATCCCTGCAAAAAAGAAAGGTTAAAGTAAACTTATACTAGGTTTTGGGTCTAAATCGTCAACATAGGCTAAAATATGTAAGCATGTCGATGTCAGCGAGGGTTAAATGGCAGAGTCCCAGCTGATGCACGCTTCAAGAAGCATTAAATGAATTTCTTTGTAGCATTCAGTTACATACTGCTGAACCGCTGCTTGACCTGCAGATGCAAGGATACAACCATGCTAACCAGCAGGGGCTCTCTGTAGCTTGCTGAGTTCTCAACAGCCTCCACGCCAGTGTTAAGCTTGCTGATATTGCCAATTATTTCAATATTACATCTTCCCTACATGCTCAGTTGGTTAGAATCTACAAAAGGCAAAGCTCTACAAAAGGCCACGCTCAACGTGAAGTCTTTATTTTGTGCGCTAGTAGTTTTATTTAAATGAGCTTCAGTCATATTTTTTAGTCCTATAAAATGTTCATGTTTTTTGTTGAATTCAAGCGTTTATAACATGAGGCTTATGACAAACATCCACAAGGTGTGTTTAAAGCGTGCCCGAGATATTCTCCGTAGTGCGGCGCGTGCACACTCCTGTAAACATATCTGATGTCAGCGGGCCTGGATTTAGAATGCGTTTCAGTGCAAGTAGTAAACAGGCATTTGTAATACAATGCAAGTCATATGTTAGGCACTTTGTTACTTGTGGGGTCTCCTGACCCCATTAAACTATTGATGAGAGACAGAAAAGACAGCTTAACTCGCACAATGTAACAGCTTATGAATGCGGCATGCTAAAAAGGCGGACGTACTTGCAGAGTGTAAATGAGAAAACACAGTTTGAGACCTATTAGAAGACAGAAAATAGAGCATGCATTTTGCAATAATGAAAGGAGCCACAGGGAGATAAATCGCTCCGCCGAATGCTATCAACCTTCAAGCCCTTTCGAGGGCATACGAAAAATAAATGTGCGCTAGTATCTTTTTTCAATCGCATCATTATTCAAGGTTCAAACTAAACAGGAAGTAGAATGCAAACTTCCGGGTGCTTCGAGTGCTTTCGTTGGTATCTATATACACATTGGCAATCTATTTTTCTTGCCCTCTCTCTTGTCCCCCAATTCCTCTCTCCCCAGGCACTGTGAAGCAAATTTCGAGTGGCATGTAGTACCTTGAAAATCACAAAGGAAGAAATAATAGACGCAAACATGAATATACCAAGAATACATATTTGAAATGTGGGATACGATAATATAGTAGGTAGAACTAATTTTTGGTTAAATCTTTTTTTTATGATAACAATTCAACATTAAATAATGAGGAAAAACTTTCACCGAACACAATAGACTCCTTTCAACACTTATGCAATCTTTGTGTTCTTGGCCACAGCTCCTCTTTGTGACCCCTTATGGGAAAGTGTGCAGGCAGTTAATTTAAATTGCACTGCTATACCTAGTATTGACATTAAAAAGTGTTTTTAACTGTCCACGTTTGAGTAATTATTGAAGGTGTAATAAGTGTGTCATCTACTGAATGTACAGCTCCAGGGATGTTCACTCTTCACGATGTAGATATCTTCCTAGACAGTTATAATAGCTAAACGTCTATGAATAATTTGTCATTCCTGAGCAGGGAAAATATAGTGTCAAGCAAGAAAGATTTGTTAAAAAGATCTATATTTTTAAAAAAAAATAAGAGAGTAAAACACAATAAATTCAACAATTAATCTTGAACACAAAATGTACAATCACTTTTGGCGCAGTGGCGCAACCTGGACCCTGGTCTCTGATGTAAGTTCTGTGCTAATGTGAATTCTGCGAATTGTTATTTGCTGCACCTCTGAATGTGTTTTGATGCATCATGTGCCTTGTTTCTTACACCGCTGAATGTAGGTTCTGCATCATGTGTTTCCCTGCCCTGCACCTCTGAATGTGTTGTGATGCATCATGTGTAATGTGCCTATGCCCCTACTTGTATTGTGATACTTAGGTGGTTGTTCTTGCTAGTACAGGGGGTGCTAGTGAGGTCCTGGTTCCCTGCGTGACCTGTTCCTAAGGTGGTTAGGATTGCGTAGGTGGTACTTACCGGTTACCAGTGGTTACTGGTTGTGTACTTTATGTTCTATTTTGTGCTACATGATTATTTGGTGTTTAACTATCTCCAAGGGCTTGATACTGAGCTCGCCCCCTGACCAGAGTCCCAGGCCCAGTGGACTCTATTGTGCCTTCCCTGACAAATTGCTGGGACTTGTCTGATCTCCCTGGGCCACTGGGGCCTCGCTGAAGTGTGCCTCGCTCACTCCCCTCAGCAGCTCGTGCCCGGCCGCCCGTCCAAGCCTCGAGCCGCGCCGCTCTCCCCTGAGCCGCACCGCTTCGCTGGGCCGCCCGCATCCTACCTCCCTCTCCTCCTCTGAGCCGCACACATTGGTCGCCCCAGACAGACGCTTGTAGCTAGCCGGCCGCCCACTCAAGCCTACTAAGGAGATCACTCGCATTATCCCGCGCAACCAGGACAGAAGGTACTGTTAGATAGGATCTATGTTCTAAGTTCTAGGCCTACAAGTATGGTATTCTAAGTTCTAAAAGTGCTGATTCCTGACAGTGGTCCATGTGGCCCTGTCTTGTACATATCCCTTGTAAATTTTGCCCGTGCCTGTTGGCACATTGTAAAGTGTGTGTTTTATCTAATGTGTTTTGGTATAATACAAAGGCTATTTTTATATATAACCTTGTGTGGAGTTTCCTTTGTGGTGGGCCTTGGGTGTTGTTGCTGGGGTGCGTGCGCAAATACTTAACTCACATTGCCTCCAAGTTTAGCCTTGCTGCTCGCACCACGTTACCTAGAGGGTGAGCAGGGGTTATCTTGGCGTGTAACTCCCTTGCCCTGACTTGGGAGTGGTGGTCTCTGACTGACTTTAGCGCAAGCCCTGGCCAGCCAGGGATCCCATTGTTAACATGTCCGAAATTGGGACCTTTTTAAATATGGCCTGACATTTTGGGCTCCATTATTACTGATCGTATTCAATAGCCTCGGCATTGCTCCCATTCCAGAATCCTGGTCGACATCAATCATAGTCCCGATTTTTAAAAAAGGGGACCATTCCGTGCCCAATTGTTACAGACCTATTTCTCTAATAGACACTACGCTAAAAATATTGGGCAGAGTTTTATATAAACGTATAAATGACTGCCACAAGAAAAAGCAATATTGCATCCCAGCCAGTACGGCTTTAGACCTAAAGTGGGTACTTTAGAGCAGTGTCTAAATCTCAAATTAATTATAGGAAAGTATACATTAGCAAAAAGTTTTCCTATGTACCCAGCTTTTATGGACCTATCAACAGCGATTGATAGTATTAACCGGTCAAAGCTATGGTCTATTTTAATTTCACCCTGACCTAGATGAAGCACTAGTACACTTTTTAGCGTATTTGCACAGTGGAATGAAAGTCAGAGTAAGGATTAACATCAATGGTGAGGTCTCAAATGATGTCAGTACTATGAGAGGTGTGAGACAAGATTGTGTTTTCGCCCAACTTTTATTTATGTCAAGCATAAGCATATGACCTCTTGTATACTTTAGTATACATATATCTCTGTGGGCCAAAAGCCAGTCCTTGCTTCTCATTTGTTTGTTTCCATATCCTTTAAAAATCCTTGCTTACTAGTGGTCAGTCCTACCTCTTTGTCCCTTATTTTTCCACCAAGGAGCTGGGACTTAGTAAAATATCATTACACTTTGCTCCGTTGATCTGCTCGTGGCGGGGACTATTTTATTATGTTTTCAACCACTTGTTACACTGTGGGTGCTCAGACGTAACAGCTTACATTTTATTGCAGCATTCTTGGCTGCTGGCTGAAGAGTTGGAAGTTTCTCCTCATCAGTTTTGCGCTGAGGCCAAAATGTTTCCTTCTGGAAAAATGTCCCTTTTGAAATGTGCATTTGAATGTATTACATTAAATAAAAGCATAACAAGAACTTAGGGCCAGCACAAGGGTTGTGTGATCACGCTGGATACTGACTTCAGAGGGGCAATGTTTCTGAGTTTATTTTGCTTTTAAAAGCACTCCACACATTCTCCTCCTCCTGCAATTTCCAGACAAGAAAAATGTCAAGATAACTCCGGTGATTGATGTTCTTGCTGGTGAGATCAGAGTTGTCTAGTGGAAGAAGTTTTAACTCATTGCAAGGTAGCCAGAGGGTTAATATCCCAGCTGTGAAGAAAGTGTACCATGTGGATTACAAAGTGCATACAATGTAAATAGGTCAATGGGTTACTGCTCTTCTGTTACTTGTAGACTATAAGTTAAAGTCCTAACAGAACAGTGAATTTATAACTGTCATCAAAGAACTGCATGCACTGCAAAGTATAGATTAGAGGAGATATTAGAGTTGAAAAAGGGTTCATCTCTATGGAAATTGATTATTTTTATTTAAGAGAACCTCCAACTATGGTGTTCTGTTTTTAATTCTGAGTTTGTGCTTCTAGCACCCAAGCATTCTTTAGGAATGCTGCCACCAATATGCATGACTTGTGACTCATGCACCCCGTAGTTCTCTGTATTTTGAAGCATTTCAAATATGATCATTTATACACTTATGATTGTCTCTGTGTAATTTGTGTGTGATGCAAAGTGCTCTGACACCCTACACTGGTATGTGTGGTGCTTTATAACTAAATAAATGCATCTGAACATTAGTGGTTATGGAGCCTTAAGGGCCACTGTTAAAGAGTGATGGTGATGGTATCTGCATCACTCAGCCTTACCTCAACATCACCTGAGCACAATCTCAGCATCAACACAGCACCACCTCCTCATCAGTGCACCACCAGCGCAGCACCACCTCAGCATCAGCACAGCACAACATAAACATCAGCACGGCACCATTTCTGCATCAGTGCCCTACCACAACCTCAGCAGCCACTCAGCACCCATGCAGCACCACCACAACCTCAGAAGAGCATCACCTCAACACAGCACCACCTCAGCACCAGCGCTGTACCACCACCTCCATTACAAGAATGGGGTAACCCAATACGGTTCATGGACCTTGGTAATCAATAGTATCAACAAACAATGGTCCAAACCGAAATAGTTTCAAATCAACAAACAATGTATTCACAGTTAGTCATTTTACCTTTTTGGGTGAGCTTTAGAATTGATCTGCTCTATCGAATCAATTGGTAATGCTTTTTGCAATACCAAAGCAACTACCTGACACAAAAACCAAGGATTATTCAAAAAAGGGGGGGAGTTTAATAAATTACTCCATTTCAACTCATTATTTATATACATTTGTACATTTTGTGCATTTTTGATTACTAACGGTAAAAGGAAGAGCAATCTGCTTCTAAAGGGGTGCAAGAAAAGAAAAAAGTAGCGATTGTAAAGAAAGGGTGTAAGCCTCAAGACAAAGTGACATAAGAATGTTGAACAATTCAAATTAATTAATTCAAAGCTGTTAAAAAAATTCAGCTTATTTAGCAAATGACCACTATTAATTTACACTCTATTGACATTTATACAGTCATTAATCACGTGTATAATGTATTTTTTGGATGAAAGGTGGTCCAATTTGCATGTAAAGAAGCGTCGACTTTTCGACCCGTCTTTTGGTTCAAGGGTAATTGGGGGCCTCGACCTGCGGGTCTTCCTCAGGACATATATGTCACAACCTTAAACCGTAGAGTTCTCAAAGCGTAAACCCACAAGTCTTTAGTGGGTGGCATCCGTCCTCCTACTTCAGGATGGACGTTGTGGATAGATGACCGTAGTTTTTTCACCCAAAGAGGATGCTTTCCTTGTTGCGTTCCACCGGACCGTTGTATCGGATCCAGCACAACGGTCCGGTGGAACGCAACAAGGAAAGCGTCCATTGGTGCGCACTGGAAACGGGACGAAAACAACGCCCGAGTTAAAAAAGTTTAAAAGTATTCTCCGAGCGGTGTATGTTTGGGAACACGCAAGTGTTTCATGGTGATGTCTTTGCGAATTGTGTCTGCACCATTATTTACATAACTGGGAGTATATAGGACAGACGCCGTCCCAACCTCTTTGGGTGAAAAAACTACGGTCATCTATCCACAACGTCCATCCTGAAGTAGGAGGACGGATGCCACCCACTAAAGACTCGTGGGTTTACGCTTTGAGAACTCTACGGTTTAAGGTTGTGCCATATATGTCCTGAGGAAGACCCGCAGGTCGAGGCCCCCAATTACCCTTGAACCAAAAGACGGGTCGAAACGTCGACGCTTCTTTAGATGCAAATTGGACCACCTTTCATCCAAAAAATACATTATACACGTGATTAATGACTGTATAAATGTCAATAGAGTGTAAATTAATAGTGGTCATTTGCTAAATAGGCTGAATTTTTTTAACAGCTTTGAATTAATTATTTTGAATTGTTCAACATTCTTATGTCACTTTGTCTTGAGGCTTACACCCTTTCTTTACAATCGCTACTTTTTTCTTTTCTTGCACCCCTTTAAAAGCAGATTGCTCTTCCTTTTACTGTTAGTAATCAAAAATGCACAAAATGTACAAATGTATATAAATAATGAGTTGAAATGGAGTAATTTATTAAACTCCCCCCTTTTTTTGAATAATCCTTGGTTTTTGTGTCAGGTAGTTGCTTTGGTATTGCAAAAAGCATTACCAATTGATTCGATAGAGCAGATCAATTCTAAAGCTCACCCAAAAAGGTAAAATGACTAACTGTGAATACATTGTTTGTTGATTTGAAACTATTTCGGTTTGGACCATTGTTTGTTGGTACCACCACCTCAGCATGACTCAGTGCCACAGCGTCACTCAGCACCACCTCAGCATCACTCAGCACTACCTCAGTAATATTCAGTATCACCTCAACACCAGCACACAACTACCTCAGCATCACTTGGCAATACCTGAGTTTCATTCAGCATCACCTGAGCATTACATCTGTACCAGCATACCACCACCTCAGCACCACTTCAGCATTACTCAGCACCACCTTAGTGTGCCCCCAGAATCTGGCATCTGTTGATTCTCTCCTAGTGACCGTCCCCTGCTCATGTTGCAATTCAGGTAGTATTTCCCAATCGCCACCCTCCGATTGTTTATGTCCCTGCATAACAAACAATCTATAACAAACAAGCATTACAACAGGTAGGAGGAGATTGCCAGCATTGCAAGGGCAAAATAACTAGAAGACATGTTTTTATAACTCTCTTTTAAAAGAGTCATTCAATTGTACACAATGTCTTCTTTAAACTCCACTACATAACACTGCACAACACAAACTTATACTTCATTACACACAGTCCCACTCCACAAAATTCCAATACACTCAAAAATACATAATTATGATCCACATAATACAACCGCACGCAATACCACATCATTCCTCTACACAAATCCACACCACACAAGTTCACACCACACAATCCCACAACTAACAAGTCCAATCCAACCCACATATTTGGTACACACCACATACATCCACTACAAACCATAACACATAGGTAAGAGGCATTTACATTTACAATGCCAATAGCTCCAACTCTTTCCTTTTTTAAAAACTTATAGGTCTGATGCCTAGCTCCTATCTATTTCTTTTCCATCACCAAAAACGTAAAGCTATACACAAAGTTGCATGCCACACAATTCAGCTCCACACATTTCCAACCCACACCACATAATTTAAGACCAAACCACATCATATAACAAAATGACACACCACCACATCCATCCAATCCATACCACAGAATTCAACACTGTGCCGCAAAATTGAACTGCACACCACATAATTAAACTGTACACGAAACCACTCCATACGATCACACTACACATAATGCCACTACAATAAATGTCACAAAATTGCTTACCATATATTTACACAGCTTACCATGCCACATAATGCCACTATATCAATCCACTCCACACCACACAACTACACTCCACACAGTTACACAACTAACTAATCCAATCCAACCCAGAGAGGTCCACTACACACCACATACATACACTCCATAACACATAAGTAAAATATATTGCCATTTACAATGCCAATAGCTTCAACACAAACAAATGTGAGACCGATTGCATTTCCAATGCTTGTTAACTAATTTTACCATTGATGTTCCCTTGATCCGAAGCTCTCCGTTACCTGCTTTGATGTACGTGGATGACGCTGTGTTGATGGCCTGTACACCAAAGGCTCTCTCTCTTTTAGTGAACATTTTGTTAAATTTGTGGCGACATTTGACTTACAGACATACTTTAATAAATCTTTCATTATGTTCTACGGCCCTGAGAAACATAATACACCTGCACTGAAGGCAGGTGCACAAAGATTATTAAGCACAGGCCCTTTTACCTACTTAGGCATGGGGCTGGGCGTAGTTTGTGAAGTAGCGAGACGTGTAGCTACGCGAAGTGCACTGTGTAGTACCCTGTTCGCACTGTGCAAGATGCCGTTTTCAATGATTGCACAGTGCGGACAAGCATCCAGCACTGTGCAATCATTGAAAACGGCATCTTGCACAGTGCGAGCTGTAGTTTTCTGCCACCCGAGTTGATTTTTACTCGAGCAGCATCTTTCTCAACACGGACTGGTAGTTTCTCACTGCGAGCGGTCGCGAGCATACGAGACCACTCGCAATGAGAAACCTGACCTCCCCGCGTTGAGAATCTCGCCGGGAGGTTTTTTTTCCACGCTCGCGATCTGCAACTTGATGTTGTTGATCGCGAACGAGGAAAAAGTCTCGCCGGGATGTCATTTTGCTTGCTCGCGGCCTCCAACTTGACGTTGATGACCACGAGCAAGCAAAAAATGACCGCTGCACTATTTTACACTACGCTACGTGTGTTTGCACTGTGCTACGTGCAGTTCGCGTAGTGTGAAGTAGCGCAAACTTCGCAAACTACACGAGCATAGCCTAGTGCTTTGCCCAGGGTTACTTAGGCATGACTTTCAATGATAGTGGCTCCTGGAAAACACAAATAGTTAACAGTGGGAAAAAAATGTCTAGAGCCATAGGTTCGCTATTCAGCTTGCCAAGCCCTAAGAAAGGAAATGTTTTAATTCCCTTACTACAGATTTATAGATCACCGTGTCTGCTGTCTGCGAATTATGGGGCTGAGGTTTGGGGGACTAAGAATAGTCTTTCAGTACAATTAGAGGAAAATAGATTCTGCAGAAAGATGCTAAGAGCACCAATCTCTAGCTCTAGTTTTATCTGCCACAACAAGCTAGGTCTCCCCTTTGTTGAAGATCATATCAGTGCCCGCCCCCTGCTTTTCTGGTATGCTATTTGGCAAAATACAGAGGGAGCACTTACAAAAGATATCATAAAAGAATGCCTTGCATGGGACAATGGTAGAAAAATCCCTTGGATAAAGTACATCGAATCCTGCCTGCGCATGATTGGTCTCAAACAACTATTTGAAAATCCTGAGGGTTGTTGTTCTATCACTAAGAAACAGCTGCAGGCGTGTTGTTACCAACATGTGCAGGAAGAGAGAATAAAGAGGGAGGTAGAAAAACCAAGAGTATCGTGCTATCTAAGTAGGAATCAGGGACGGGTTGGCTCACCTCAAAATTACTTGATTGGCAACACGAGTAATTGGGAACACAGTTTACTCTTCAGTTTTAGAGAAGGCACTATAAAATACTTACTGAACTTCCCATTAGGCTTCCAAGCTATCTTATGCACCTGTCCCTGCCCCTGTGATGGGAACTCCGGCCAATCGATGCTGCACTTCTTATTTTTTTATGGTTTCTATCTTATATACGCTAAAACTATCCTTCTCCATTTGATCAAGAAGTGACATTTTAGTAATTTCAGAGAATCTGATGATGCACTACTCCAATTGGATGATGAGGGTATTATTAATTGTGTCATCTTGTTTCTGAAAGTCGCAGTGTTGGCACGTACGTCAATGTGTGCATTCGAATTTTCGCTTGTGTATGAGTCTTTATCTGTATTCTAAAATCTGTTCAATATGAATTTTTTATGAAATGTATTATTTTTTATGATAACGAGGGATCAGTTTCTAAAGTGTATAATGCATATTGTGCTGTTTTTATCATACATTTTATTCTATTTTTTTCATTTAATTTTATGGTTTAAAATGCTTAAACTGAACAAAGAATTTATTGAATGAAATGGGGGAGGTTTTGGTGACTTCAATACTCTCAGCATGATTATGTTGGATGTGTTCAACGTACCATGAGGCATCCGGCCTTATTTGTATGTGGTCTCTCCTAATACATCTTGGAAGCAAACTAGGGACATAAAAGATTACGTCATATATTGTATACCAGGCAGAGACACAGTTAATATGTGATTAGATGAGTAGCTGTTTTCAACAGGCAAAGTAGACTGCAAATGCACCATAATGTTGTGTTCTTTAAAGATGTGTATCTTCAGTGGTTTCCGTAATTGGGACAGAGATGGGCCCTACCCAGTGCCCTCTGAATGCATGGGCACGCTTGGCAGTTACCCCAGTGCCCCACAAGCATAGGGGTCCCTTGCAGACCAGAATTTAACACTTATTTTCAGTTAAACTTTTATTTTTCCTGTGAGTCATTGTATAGACAGGGCCCAGTGTGCTGCTTTGCTTGGATGCCTACAATGCTGTTTAGACAGCCCGGGCCATACCTTATGGATAGAGGGATCTTGTGGCAGATCCTGGGTATATAAATGGAGAAGGCCTGTTTCCTTGCTTTTTTTTAGCATTTTGTCGTCTACAGTCTGATGGTGTTTTGGCTGTTGTTGTTGTTGTTGTGTTAAAAGCCTAGATGGAAAGGGAGCCTGTCATTCAGATAGAGGTTCCACTTTGGCTTTATAGATGACTCAGCTGGTAAATGAAGATGGTGTGGGCTGCCAAGGGCAACATGGGCAGTTCCATCATTTTTTATGTGGTTTGGCCATATTTATGTAGGCATTTGATGAGCCATTCTATTGCATGCAGAAAGTCCTTAACAGATGCCAGTGTAGAGTCTGGTAAACAATGGAGGAGGGCATTGTCTCTATGCAGATGCTAGAGCTCAAGAACTTAGATTAGTGAACACAACTCATAACTCAAAGAGCACACGACAGTGTCAATAAATCAATATCCAGTGAAATACTTATTTTTATAATAAACAGAAATATTTTATTTCCAACTTTAAGCCGACAAAGCAATATTACAACATATATAGACAATGACATATTTCCCATTAAGGTCAGGGCTCTAGTGTCCCACCTGTCAAATCCTTGTCCCACCTGCTCTTCATAATGTAGCAGGGGCTATTCCCCATTCAATGGTGGCTATATTCAGAGAAAGCATACTAGAAGGCCTTAACTCAAAAGTACACTCTGACTCTTATCAAAGTAGTGAAAAGTGTCTTGGTGCTGCAACGCCCTTAGCAGGCTGCCCCCTAGGGCCCCATAGGCCTGTAACCAGTCTTACTGTTCCAGAAGTTAGGAAACTTGCAGTGTCTCAGTGTGTGCCCCAACAATGGGCAATCAAAGGCTCCAGTTCTGTTCTTGCATGGTAAGTTCTGCGTTATCCACAGGTGGGGGGGGGGGTTGGATTCTGATACTCCTGGGTTAGGTCCCAGTGATATGCTGATGCACCCATAGCATCTTTCTCAGTTCCCCGGGGCAACTCAGGCACAATCCTCAGTGCTTTACAGAGGCCTACAGATTACGCAGCTCACAGTTCCAATCTTCACAGCAACTTTGGTATTGGCATCCCCTCCTGGCACACAGGATTGCCATATAGCTTCCTGCTAATGCACCAACCCTCACCACAAGGTACTCCTTAACACTGCTGCCCCCCTGACGTACGTCATCACCACTAGGGTCCACACAGGCTTCTGCCCTTAGTGCTCACTGTTAACTTTCACATTTGCCTCTCCTGCATCAGGGGTCACCACAACCGGCACCACACATGATTTACTTGCCCTAGATGGGACTTGGCTCATGGCTATCTTCATGGCAGCCCTCTCCTGTCATATGGGGTCCAGACTAGAATCTGGAAGTCCGGTCTAGAATCTGTTGATGGACAATTACCCGATCAGTGGAGTGGCTGGGTTCCAACTGGAACCTGGACCCTCCAACGTTCTTCTCTCCCTCACAGGGCACATATGTCTTAGAAAGCAGGCAGGCAAGGGTGCTCCACAGCAGGTGGCCTTGGTTTCCCTGGGTGAACTCCCCTCACCCAGCAGGCCTTGGCAACCAATGCTCTTCCCAGGCAGGTTTCTTGCAGAGCTTCCCCCTCAACACAGCTAATCCTGCTGCTTGGCAGATGAAAAATTTTTAGGGTCTCAACAGCCCCTTCTTATAGTACATTTCCAGACACCAAGGGTCCTATTATGTAAAGGGTGCACATTCCCTGTTTGTGCCCGGCGCTCCTTAAAAAAGGTGCAGCGGGTGCAAACAGGAAAGTGTACCCAATTACATGAAATGCATTGCCCTCAGGTTGCAGCTGCAAACTTGCAGTGAAAAACAGAGTGGCTGCTTTGAAGCTGCTTCAGGCCCAGCCCACCTGCACTTTTTTAGGGGATTTGAGATCCCCTTGCAGGCGGGTGCAGTGAGTGACTGCATCGCCTGCATCGACTACAAGTGAATGTCTGGGGCGATCCATGGGACCCCCTTCACCCCCACTAGGGGATTGCCATCAGGGGTCCACTGTCAGTATGCCTCCTGATTGCTTCTTTGCCTCAGCCCCGTATCTACATTATGGCACAAGCAAAGAGGCAAAGGGATTCCCCCATTTGCATGGGGCCACACCCCCATGTGAATGGGGGAACGCCCTCTGTATATAGCACTGGCGCTTTATGTGCATCAGTGCTACTGGTATTATAGGAGGGGACGCACATTCATCTGCGGCCCCTTCAATAATAACAAAGTGCCCGGGGGCATGTAAAGCGGACAACAAACGTCAGTCACTACCCGGACACTTTTATATTATGGCCCTAAATGTGATTTAGGGTCTTGTCTTTGAAGTTTGATGTTGGGGTTCTACTTCTTTTGAAGGTCACCCTTCTCTTCCTCTTCCTATTAAAAGGCTGCCTGTAACAGCCGGAGCGAATTTAAAGCTGAGAGTCTTATATCACAGGCATTGGAAGTGATCAGAGTTCTCAGCTGGAAGTCAGCTAGAAGATAGCTGCAGTGATATGTGCTACAAAAGGTTAATCCTGAGCCCCCATGCCCTACTGTGAGCCCCATAGCCTTCCTGAGATGTGTCCGGACCCCTTCCCTGTGATCTCTTACTGAATCAAAAGTCAACCTTTGAAGTGCACAGGGGAGTCATTCTCTCCCTTTTCCAGTGTGAATTACCGCGCTTATAGTGATGTAACCATACATTAATTTGTTTGTGGATTTTTCTACTCCTCTTGTCATCATTAGGCAAGTCTTGGCTTCCCAACATGTAACCCAGTGCCCTCCATGTAATGTACCATTAGAGGCATGCTTGCACTTAGTCTGTGTACAAAGCAGAAACACTAACCAGTACTGTTACATGCGTGCATTGTGCCACCCTAAGCACACATACATTCAGCATACACATTCACCCTGTGCACCACATAGTACTGCAGACTTTCCGTATTGTGTCATGGTGTGCCACTTGAAAGCACACACTCGGCTAGCACACACATTCACTGTGCATGCTACACAGCACTTAACTCTTCATGATTTGCACTGCCCTTAAGTACACATGCACTCAGTACATATATTCACTGTACATGATCTGTACAGCACTACATTCCTCTTGTAATGTACTCCTTGCAGGTATACATATACCCACTACATGTACTCACCATGGACTCGCTGCACAGCGCTGCTCTATACCTGTATTGTGCCCTTTCCAGGGACACATACTTCCAGTGCAGAGTTACCACTCGTGTGTTGGGCAGCATTTTACATCTGACCGATGTAGGCTAATGGTGACTTAAGCACACAGCAGCGTAACTTTAAAAAGGTGAGTGAGCTGGTAAGTGATAGACCTGTCTTCCCCCAAACCTTTTGCCTTAATTCCTCAATTTTTGTGTTGTGTTGCCCTCAGAAATCTGTGAATTTTACAACTGATAACCAGTACTAAAGTGCATGTGCTCTCTCATTTAAACGTGGTGGAATTGACCTATACCCATTTGGCACATGTAATTTACTTGTGAGTCTCTAGTAAAGTGGTGCTACATGTACCCAGGACCTGTAAATTAAATGCTACTACACGGCCTGCAGCCCTGATTGAGCCACTCATTAAGAACAGCAAAACGCACAAGATGATGGACGGAACTTTGCACATTGGCAAAACATTCACCCCCAGTCACAGATCTGGGTTTAATCCATCGTTTTTTTGCTCACCAAGCCACCCCAGTTCAGACATAGCCATATGCAAATAAGTCTTGACCCTGTGCCTCATGGGAACAGTCCAGCCCGAACTGCCAAGTCATGTCTTCCCTGGACCGGAATCAAGCATCCTAGGACCGGTTTCTGGCTATCAGACGTCTTCAGCCAGGATAGCTTGACTCCAGTGGCTTAGTGAGCACGGTACCCACGTCTGGGCATACCCTTCCCACATAGGGTGAACAGCAAAACACACAAGATGATGGACGGAATGTTGCACATGGCAAAACATTCACCCCCAGTAACAGATCTGGGTTTAATCCATCGTTATTTTGCTCACCAAGCCACCCCAGTTCAGACATGGTCATATGCAAATCAGTCTTGACCCTGTGCCTCATGGGAACAGTCCAGCTCGAACTGCCAAACCATGTCTTCCCTGGACCAGAATCAAGCATCCTAGGACCGGTTTCTGGCTATCAGCCGTCTTCAGCCAGGATAGCTTGACTCCAGTGGCTTAGGGAGCACGGGACCCACGTCTGGCCATACACTTCCCACATAGGGGGAACAGCAAAACACACAAGATGATGGCGGAATGTTGCATATGGCAAAACATTCACCCCCAGTCACATATCTGGGTTTAATCCATTGTTATTTTGCTCACCAAGCCATCCCAGTTCAGACATGGCCATGTGCAAATCAGTCTTGACCCTGTGCCTCATGTGCAACATTCCGTCCATCATATCAACTAACTGCATGCTACCATGCATGATTGTAAACAGGCCAATTCTTGCCAAGACTCTGCTACCCACGGCAACCACCAATGTAAAGCTCTGGTGAACCCGACCCTCATGCTAGAGCGACTGCAAGCAACAGCCAGCAAAGCAAGACCTGGAATTCAATCTACAGCAACTATAGCCTTCAGTAATTGCTAATGCATAGCTCCAGCAACAACCATCCACGACTTTTAACCAGATCTTTGCACTACCGCAAGGAGCATTCGGGGAAGCCAGGCTTGCTCTTTGCGCTACACCGACAGCCATCCATGAAGCTCTCCCAGTCCCTTACTGCATCCTCCACTGAGTACATAACTCTTTGTGCCAGACTTTGAGAAGGACACATTTTCACCAGGACTAAACTGATCCCTGTTTCCAGCACGTGCTCCATCGCTGTCAGCCTGGTCATGTGACATTCCCCTGTTCTAGCATGATCATATGACCACGAGTGGTGCTTCGTGCTGTTAGGTTCAATATCTACCTATAACTTTGAAATGACATATCTCCGGTACTATTGATTAGTTCTTTGTTGTTCTAGTATCATTTTAAAATGTTCTCTAGTTTTCAAAAATCTTTTTGGATTACTATTGTGTTTTCACTCTATTACGTTTATGGGCTGCATAAACATTTCACACATTGCATATGGTGCACAGACATAATATCGAGTCCAAAATATCGATTGGACATAATATCGAGTATTTAATATAGACTGGACAAAATATCGACAGGACAGAATATAGATAACAAAAATATAGTTCTTAAGGTAAGTGAAGTAATATCGACTGTTAAAAATATAGATAGTTAAAATATCGAAGTATATAATATAGATAGTTAAAAATATCGATTTTTTTATATTACATAATTGTTTATAGTGTATTTTGATGTTATAATATGTGTGAAAAGTGTGTATTTACGTTATAAATAATTTTATTTAATGAATTTTGTATTTATAATTATTGCGTAATTTAATTTCTGTAGCGGGTTGTGGGTTTATAGGGGAATAGGGTGGGAAGTAATTTATTAATAATTAATTAAATAATAGAATTAATTAAAATTTATTTATTTGGAAAAAATAGTAAAATAATTTTTAATTATTAAATAATTAATAGTTAATGTTTAATTAATTAGTATTAATAGGTGATTAATTAAAATAATTATTTTTAATTAGTAATTTAAAAATATTAATTATTATATTAGATAACATTTTTATTTATTTTTAATTAATTATTAATAGATATTCATTTATAGATTTTAGAATAATATATGAAATATTTACTTACCCTAATGTTGTATTCTCTGGAGTGGGAATAGTAAGTTTAACCCCTACGCTATCCAACGCTTTCCCTACTGTAGCACTCTTTGGAGTGGGAATAGTAATTTTAACCCCTACGCTATCCAACACTTTCCCTACTGTGGCACCCACTGGAGTGGGAATAGTAATTTTAACCCCTACGCTATCCAACACTTTCCCTACTGTTGCACCCACTGGAGTGGGAATAGTAATTTTAACCCCTACGCTATCCAACGCTTTCCCTACTGTTGCACCCACTGGAGTGGGAATAGTAATTTTAACCCCTACGCTATCCAACGCTTTCCCTACTGTTGCACCCACTGGAGTGGGAATAGTAATTTTAACCCCTACGCTATCCAACGCTTTCCCTACTGTTGCACCCACTGGAGTGGGAATAGTAATTTTAACCCCTACGCTATCCAACACTTTCCCTACTGTTCCACTCTTTGGAGTGGGAATAGTAATTTTTACCCCTTTGCTATCCAACGCAAATCTCCACAAGGCAAGGGGGGAGGTGTGGCACAGCGGCCAGAACAACTGACTCCAGAGTACATGTGGGGCTCACTGTACGATCACTGGCAGCAGCCCAACTCAGCATCAAGAGACCCTGGGCAATAGCTCACTTAATCTCCCCAATGGGAGAACTAAGGGGTGATTAGTTCTCCCTTTAAAAATACCAGATTATTATTATTATTATTAGGAAGTATACCAAAACACCAACACCAACTTAGTCAATACACTTTTACCAAATAAAGTTCAACATATCTAAAACTATTAAACAAAAACCTAACACAAGAATTGCAATCCTCAAAAGCGTATCACAAAAATGATAGCAATGATTTTAGCCATTCTACAAATATATCCATATACATTCATTCAAGGTGATTACCACATTAATCACAGAAACACCTGCAAAAATCGTAATTGAGGGTAGAATACTCCACAAATGCCTAGTTTGCCCTTGCAATTAAAACAATAAGGGGCAGATTTACAAGCCCCCTGCCCCACCACTACGTCACTTTTCGTGACGTACTGGTGGCGCAGAGGGCTTCTCCATATTTACAAGAGAGGAAAAGCCACCCTGCGTGACTTTGCCTCTCCTGGTAAATAAGGCCCCTTCACATGCAGCACAGTGCATGGAAGGGGCGTTTCATGGGTGTTGCTGTGGGTGTTCCCACGCAACACCCATGGAACAAGCACACCTCCAGATTTACGAGAAATCGTAAATCTGGAGATGCGTGTGAATGCTATCCCCCCCTAGAGGTGGCGTAGCAAGGCACAACCAGGAGAAATGTTTTCATTTCTCCTTATTTTTCCTCTTTCAATGTGTGCTGAAATCTACAGAACGCATTGAAAGAGGAAAAAGCCTCTTGTGATCGTTTTCCTGCACAAAAACAATCTCCCCACGATGCAGGCATCCTTGCACCATGGTGCATGGGTGCCTGCGCCAGCTCATGGCTGCAGTTTGTGCGCCAGCGCACGGGGAAGCACAGAGATGCGATGTATTCTTGTAAATATGTTGCATCTCTGTGCTTTCCAAACTAACACAGCACGGCGCAGCAAAATGACTTGCTGCACCGTGCTGCCCTACTTTGTTGTAAATCTGCCCCTATTTACCCTAGCATACATCACGGTATATGAAGTAGAAAAACAATACAAAGTGTTAATGGAATCACCCACTAAAAAAGACACAAACAAAAAAATAAACAAGAAATTGTCTTCTATAATTGCCTACTTTGAATACACCTCTGTACAGACTGTATCATTCTGGTCACAAACGCCAACTGAAGTATCATATAACAAGGTGGAACTTTTAGAACAGTACATATGCACAAGCAAAATCAAACCACGCAGTGTAGGGTTGGTACAATTCCTTCCAAGGAACTCCGGGGTAAAGTCACCCTACATTATACAAATTTTTTTAAATAAAAAAAAAATAATAAAGCTACCAAGTACTTAGAGGGAAGCAACTACTAACCAAACTATAACCTTATAACCTATAAACAACCAGATATATTTTATATATTAATAACATTTTTACTATTAAATGTAAAATCAATCTTTTTTTTTAACTTGTCTTTATTTGCATTTCTTCAAACAAAAAAACAACCGCCCAGTGCAGGTGCGTGTCACAAACAAGCATCACATCAACAGCTACAGGAGAGTTGCAGGGCATTCTCCTGTTCCCAACCAGGGTACAGATCATTGAATAACTGAGGAGCTGTCTCCTAGCATAATGCAATTAGGTAGTAGTACTCCAACCATCACCCTTTGGAGGGAATATCCTGGTACTTGCCCCCGTCGTGGGGATGTTACATCCATCTTAAATCAAACATATGCAAAAAAAGTTAATCAATACAATTGAATAGTGAAACTACCAAAATAAAAATAAATAAGTAACTGAATAAATAAATAATAAATAAGTCACATTTCAAAACATAGCACGGAATGTGCCATAATATATACTAATATTGCAAAATTCTTTTTTTTTTAGAAATCTTTTTTATTAATAAAACATATCAAATAATAATACACACAAAAACACATAAACAAAATCAGTTGTGATATTGGAAAACCAGGATAAAGAAAATGCAGCTTCAATTTAAAACCATGTAGATGGGGGGAGCTCTTCTTGCACTCGCATCATTTTTGGGCATTGTCAGTGGAGCTTCGGTCTTAGGGTACTTGATTATATTGTTTCCATATCCATTGTGAGTGGGGCAGTATCTCCAAAGGGGGTGCACAATCAACCTCTACTTTCATTCCATGGGGCCGAGATTTTGGTCCACTTCCCCGGGCAACCCCTACTCTCGTACATCGCTCTCTCAGCCTGTATAAACCAATCCATATCGGATTCCCAATCTGAGCATTTCAATTTAATTTCACCTTTCCACGTCCTAGCAATATTACGCTTGGCCACCATGCATCCCAAGGATATCCACAATCTATCTCATTAGGTCTGTGGGCTCCCAAATATTCAAAAGGCAGAGACTCAGGGAATTGTCAATTTATTTCCTGCATATCTGAGACAGAGTTGCGATAATCTCTCTACAGTATTTCTGCAGGGCCGGGCAGTCCTACCATTGATTAAGATATGTGCCCACCTGGCCGCAACCTTGCAGGCAGATGGGGAAACTAACGAGACCCATTTTTACCAGGACCGAACTCGTAAGATAGATCCTATGAAGTAGTTTGAGTTGGACTAGTTTAAACCTGGACCGGATCGCAATTTCCCGAGGTGAAGCAAGGACCTCCCTCTAGTCCTCATCTTCAATATCGCCCACGTCTGAACACCACTGTGCCCGAACTTTAACCATACGGTTGGTACATTATTTTGGAGCTTACGATAGGTTAGAGAGATGGCCTTATCAGGGAGATAATCCAGGAGCCTGTCTTCAAGAGGAGAAGACATGGGTAGAAGTTCACCCCTGGAGAGTCCAACAAAGGGGTCGACTGTGTAAGTTTACCTCTGCAGGCGAGGGCCGAGCTCGCCGTATGCCAAATAGAGACAGTGGTCAAGGTCGGAGTAAATCTAGGCTCTAACTTTGATCCACCATACTGCGCTCTGAGATAAGTGCCGGGAAACATATTGTGCCTATCCATTCTGTACGATGGATCCATAATGGGCCAGTGTATCCAATGCATTGCAAACATTATTGAACATGAATAACATATAATTCAAAATAATACAATAACATATCCCACCCTTTAAAAAAAAAATTAAAGTGTTACTTATTGTTTTGTAGCTAAAGAGATGAAACTCCATGATAATAGAAAAGGCAAAAATAGTCCATAAATAAAAAACAACCCCTCAAAGAATAAAAATAAATATCAAAGACAAAGTACAAGATGCTATAACACTCTACATAGACTACACAAAATGTGAACTTTTTTAAAATTATAACACTTTTCAGGAAAACTGAAAAATCAAAAATATTAAAAATAACATTTGTTTGAAAAAGAAATAAAATGCATATACTTCAAACAAATTCCTCCCCAAAAAGTAATCAGAGATGACCTAAGAGAGAAACCTGTAAAAGAAACACAAAAAACCAACCCACGTAAAAAATAAACCCCATAAACATTACAATGCAATAAACAATCTGGAAACACATAGTATTAATGCAAAACTAAGGAACACAATAAACATATAACTACAATGTAACCAGGCCTACCACATTCAACTATAACACACACAACACAATTCTGGCACTAACCAAATACATATTAAAAACCATAATCTAAACTAGCTGATTTATCCTATAATCATCCTCCTAACACTACAACCGCAAATATTATTACAAAATAATTTTACCCAATTTGGAAAATAGTAATGGTGATCCGTGACCCAAGGGAAACAAGAACAGCCCAAAGTAACAAAGATACACCACAAATTATTACATTGGAAACCTAGACTCTGAATTAATGTAGATAAAAAGGGCTCAGACCAAATGGAGAACAATGAAAAAATGAAACCCTATTACTTCAGTTTTTTTATTATAAGAATATTGTAACAAATAAAAAATGCAACAAAATGTATATGTACCAAAAATGTAAAAATATATTAGAAGTAACCAATAATATAAATAACTTGCAAATCTTTTTAGTATATTGAAATAAGTCTGAATACACAAAGTATCGAATAAAATGTATGTATGAAGACAACATTGTATTATATATCTGTAAAATTGTGCAAAACAAATACAGAAATGCAAAATGGTTGACATGTGTTAAGCAAATGTATTAAAAAAGAAAAGAAATATATTTTTTAAAATGTTCATGTTCATATGAAATGTAATAAAATGACTACATGTAATAAATAAACCCACCTAACAAAACAAGTGTCATTCTTGAATTTTCACTTGATAACCTAAAATATAAAGCAAAGCACTTTATTGAATCTATAAACACTTCTTTCACATATAGAACTACTAAAAATTACAATATTTGAAAAAGAAAAACAATATTTGTTCCTAGCTAAAGATAAGGACACTAAACCAAGAATTTATTTAAGAAGGCTGTTAATAAAAAAAATTCAACTATAACCTAAAATCCTTTGAAGAAAATAGAAAACTTGAAGAGAGTAAATATTCCCATTCCAATCTAAGGTCCTGATTATGAGTTTGGTGGTTTGGGAGCCGGGTGGCAAACCACTACCCTGTTCCCACACTGTCAAACTCCTCCGCTGCACACCAGATTTCAAGTTGAAATCCAGAAAGGTGGTCTTGCGGCTGCTGGCCTACATTGAGCCTTTTGAGGTCTCATAGAAGATCAGTAGAAAGGCAGTGATGCCCCCCTGCATGCAAACCTGTCCACCGAGCCACCAGGGGGCCTACTGGGCCCTGTATAGTCCCCCTTGGTTTCCTCACCACCACTTTGTTCATGGTGGGCTCACTGTTATGAAAAGGAGGGCAATGAGGAAACTCACAATATGCTTGGCAGTGCAGCAGTTGCCCTGCCAACATATTTTGGCCTCAGACTACTACAAGACTGCCGGGGAGTGGTCCTATGGTGGTCAGACCACTAATGTCATAATACAGTATACCAGCAAACTCATAATCAGGTCCTACGTCACATTGGAGAAAGTGTTGAATGTGAGTGGAATAGATTTACTATTCCCATTCCAATTTAAGCCATATTGGGGAAGGCCTTTTATGTTGAAGGGAATAGAATTATAATTCCCACTCCAATCTAAGCCATATTGGGAAAAATGACAGCTAAATGTTATAAAATACAAATAAAATATTTCCAATCATATACAAAAAGTATTGATAAAATTACTAAATTTTAAAACTATATGCTCATTTTGTTGTATTGCATCAACCATTTTGTTATGTTAAGTTTTACAGCTTGTAGTTCACGCAGCTACCCCAGCAAAGGGGCGCCCCGGCGCTAATAATAGTCGAATGGAAAGACCACCAGAAAGAGCTCAGGGACCTATGGTGACGGGAAAAGATAAGTCTTTATTGCCTTACGGAACACCAAGAGGTTATTCAAACTGCGAATAGGGAAAGGGAGAGAATTCCACAGTTTGGCTGCCCGAGTGTGGAAAGCGTGCCCACTGGCCCGTACTTTCCTCACCCTCGGAACCACCGCCAACTGTTGGTCCATAGAACAAAGTTGGCGGGAGGGAATGTAGGGTGAGAGTAAAGTGGCCAAAGTGGCAGACGAAAAAATGAATTCAAGATTTTAAAAGTGAAGCGCAGGGATTTGAACTCCAAATGTCTGGCCACTGGCAACCAATTTAGTTGGCGGTTGGCAGCAAAGGTGGAGCAGGTTCTCGGGAGGCCAAGTATAGTTCTGGCTGCCGCATTCTATACCCTCTGTAATCTCATGATCTCTGATTTGTTGGTCCCCAAGTAGAGACAGCTGGCATAATCCAATCTCGACAAAATAGTAGTCTGAATGATAATCTGCAGAGTGGAAAGGTCAAAGTATCCTAACAATGGTTTAAGCCCCCACAAAATGCTGATACAGGTCCCTGCCACTTTCTTGGTTTGGGCCTGAAAACTGAGAGTCGAATCCACCCAAACACCCAGATTCCTTACCAACTGCTTGGGGGTGGGGGCAACACCCAAGGTTGTGGGCCACCAGTGCTCTCTCCACAGTTTTTCTTCCCTCCTGACCAACAGAACTTCAGTCTTGCTTACGTTAAGCTGCAGACAGTTGGTGGACATCCACTCTGCAATAGGCAAGAGATCGCACCTAAATGTGGGGGCCTCATGCGCAGAGTTACCCAAGAGTGCCACCACCAACTGTGTATCATCGGCATACGATATTATTGTCAGGCCTCTGCTCCTAGCCACCACTGCAAGAGGTTGAATGTAGAGGTTGAATAGTGTAGGGCTCAGGGCTGAGCCCCGTGGCACCCCTTGATTAATAGTATGAGTCCGAGAGCAGAAAGGGGAAGCCGTCATCTGAAAAGACTTCTCATAGAGGAAGGAGGCGAACCAGTCAAGGGCAGAGCCCACAACCCCTACTTCTTTGAGCTGATACAACAGAATCTGGTGGGAGACTGTATCACACGCGGCACTGAGGTCTAATAAAATCAGTGCTGACGTATGTCCCTCATCGAGTGCGGCCCTCAGATGTTTGGTCACTGCTAGGAGGGCGTACTCCGTGATGTGGCCGGACGGAAGCCATTCTGAGAGTGGTCTAGGATGTTATTATCTTCCAGAAAGCCTGTCAGAATGGAATTGACATAGGTCTCAGCAATCTTAGATACCCAAGGCAAGAGAGAGATATGGGACGGTAATCTCCAGTTTGGCTGCATCCAAGGAAGACTTTTTTAACAAGGGGATCAACCTTGCTTGCTTCCATGTCCTGGGGACAACTGCCTGGGATAGGGACATAATAATCACCTGGCCCAATGGAGACAGAAGCATGGTTCATAAATAGCTCCGGTTTAAGGGGGTCAGCGAGAGAGCCTGATTTCACCTTGCTGCACAGCACAAGAAGCTCGTCTTGGGATATTAATGGAAATGCTGCAAGAGTGTGTGGTGCATGAACTAGGGGCTGGGCCTAGGGATTGAGCAGCTAGAGGGAAGGAGTTATAGATGTTCTCCACCGTTTCCACAAAATAGATGGCAAACACCTCACATTGTTCATCTGATGTCATGTGTGGCAAAGGAGGTAACCCTACCCGTTTAAGGTCTTTCAGTATGCTAAAATCACATTTAGAGGGGTTCTTACTGCCTCTTATCTCAGCTGCGTAGTAGGCTGCCCACTCTGGATGGCTCTGTGGTAGTCCTTAATAGCTGCTTGATAGCGTCCCTTAGAGATCAGATCATAATCGCGCCTCAACAACTGTTCCTACCTTTAGCAAGCTTTATTCCTATTGGCAAGCGTATCACTGTACCACGGACTAGAAATAATATTGTGGCACTTGGGCCACCATTTCCTCCCCCATCGAGCAGCCAAAGACAAAATTGGCCGATGCCTGACAAGCCCCTTTGGCAATAGAAATGGAAAGAGGACTTGTTGTGCCTGGAAATTAGTATAGGACTGCCACGTTAAGATGATCACAACTTGCAAAGAGGCGGCCATATTGGAACGTTTGCCCATACATCGATTTTGGCCAATCTATCAGAGAATTGTTGTCTTATCTTTAGCAATTTTTAATCATTTTAATCATTTTCTTAAGCAGATTCACCACTGATTGCAGATACTTAGATTTACCTGGGATTACATATTGTTAAGGGTAGTGGAGGAAGTGTTAGAGGGTTTATATAACAACAACAGCACATTTTCAAACATGGCCAGATTTAGTTTTAAATCTTCAGAAGTAAGTCCTATACTGTAGTTTAACCCATACCTTCTCCAAGAATGCAACACAAATCTTTAAATACAATGTACCGAGAAAAAACACAGAGAAACTGATTTCAGATCCAACATAAAAAAGGTGTCCTTGTAATACCTAACATACATATTAGCACTACATTTTCGGTTTTGGTTATATGTTTTGCTTTTATATTCCTTGCATGGCTTGTTGAAATGGTAAACAGCACTAATGCCGCAAGGTCTAGTTGTGCTACATGAAAATATTACCTAAATAAATACATTATTGCGTTCCAAACAGACAGTTTGAAAACCGTAATACAAAACAAAGAACATTGATTTCATGGGGGAAAGCATTGGTTGCTAACTGTGGCCTAATTATCTGTGATGCCTTTCCTGTATTACAAAAAGTAATTTCCTTGCAGTCCAACAGCTTCTTGGCAGTCACAATGAGTCAGATGGCAGGAAATGGCTCTTTAAAAGTTGCTTACCTGGATCCACACATTTCAGTGTTTAAAACGCTGCATGCCCCAACACACTCTTGCTTTCTGAATAGCATTCCTTAATTTTGACAGAAAAATGTAAAATATTCTGTTTTTATCAGGTAAGATGTATTTCTAATTGTTGGTGAATTACTTTTTATACAAACGGGTTTAATTGAAACATATTTTGATATTTTATTTATATATCAGTCACAACAGATATAGGTCTCTATCCTTCAGAATCTGCACCATTCTTTGCAAATTTTCTTGGCGATTTTGCAAGTTCAAAACCTAGCCCTTCTTATCAGGGTCGGTGCTCCCACTGACCGTATTTTTAACTCTGTTCAGAGCATCAACATGCTTAGAAGATAATTTACTTTTAGTATTATCTGTTAGTAATAATGATAATATTAATAATAATAATCACATATAGCATTTATATAAATAAAGTATTGAGCCTATGTGTTTCATCCTAAAATGTCTCTCCATCTTTCTCACGATCCATTAGTGAGATTCTTTAGATTAAGTGATTCTTGTTCTATACAAAATGTGTATTAAAGTACTTTTTTTTCTTGCGAATAGCAGGCACCATTATAGTAATATGATCAGATAAATATACAGAAGAGTAGAGATATTTAGATGGACAGTTTTGTAGCCATAGCCATTATGACTGCGTCCACTTTTTTTTATCATTAGTGAGCATAAGGTGCCCAGGTTTAATTTAGGGGTGGGTGTTACGTGTGTAATTCCTTGTAGCGTAATCGCGCGGAACTACCTATATATTTCACGAGATTACACAAAATTTCACCAGAAGAGTAATTCTGAAATTGATATGATTAGCGGGAAAAAAGCCCCTTCGCTTTTTTTTGTTTATGGGACAACAGACAATCCTCGGACCTGCGGTCCCGTCCCCCAAAAACCCCCACTGTATTGCCCAGAACCTGGAGCTTCGTTTTTATTGTTTGAGGAGGGGGATATGAGGCCCCCTTCCTGAGACTCCGGCGGCCCCAGGGACCTCACCCTGGGGCCGATTTTATTTCTTTTTTTGAGGGGAGCATACAGCCTTCTTCCCTGAGCATTAAAAAGGTACATCCCTCAGGTCAGTTTATTTTTTTTTTTAAGGGGGGGGCATGTTAGAGAGATGCGTCCCACAATGATTTTCCAAAACTATGGGGCATATTACCAACAAGTAGCGATATTTATCGCTAAATAGGCTTAGCAATGATTCTTTTATCGCTGCCTATCGCTGGATATGTTAGTGGAGAAAACATGCTATTAGCAAAGTTTTTCTCCATTGTGCTAAAATATCCAGGGATAGCGGCGAAATGCATGAATATCGCTGAGAATACAGCGATATTCACGCATTAGCGACGAAATGCTCTTAGCCATGTTATCCACATCCCATTGGATAACATGGCTAAGAACTGGTCTGGGCAGGTGTTAGTATTTGGAGATATTCGGGCTTAGCGCGAATATTTCAGACGCTACGCCTACCTTGCTAATAGGCGATAGCGACGTTAGCGACTGCTTTCAGTCGCTAACTGTCTGGGTACGCCCACTTTGCATGTCATTAGCGACATGCAAAGCGGGCCCCAAACCGCTCGCTATCGCCTAAAAGCTGTCGCTAACATCAGTTAGCGACAGCTTGCTAATAGGGCGATAGAATTTTCGCCACTTAGCGGCCGAAAACGGCCGCTAAATCGGCGATAATTGCCTATCGCCCCCCTTGGTAATATGTCCCCATATCTATGAATTAGCATAGCTCGTCTGCAGCCCACCTTTGGTTTTTTTTTTAGTGTATTCTAAAAAATATCTATAGCTTTTGGATCTGGAACTCACTTTAATGCAGAATTTTCATGAATCGGTTTTCTCACTGCCTATGGTGAATACTTTTCTTTACTCACAGCCACAGAGTGGAGTGATCACATAGTTAGGCCGAGTTAACAAGGCACAAACATACTGCATCTCAAAGACAAGCAGGTCCCAGGGTTTCAATGGCATGAAGCAAGTTTGACTGTTCCCATATGCAGTGTCAGAGGACCTGCAGAGTGGACCACGAACACATATTTGGTAAAATGTATCAGGAATGCAAAATAGATCCACACATGGCCTTTATTTTATTTGCACTCGTGGGTCAGAGTTTGGAATTTTACAAGGAAATTCTATATCTACGTTGGTGTAAATCTCAAGCCCTTAACCACAAAAAATATGAAATGCAAGATTTTGTGAAGTATTGGTTGTGATATTGTCCGGAGGCCTCATGTAGAACGGTGCTCTACAATCATAGCAGCACAGAGGTATTGCTTATAAAACTTAAATTGTAGTCTGAAAAAGCTGCATGTACACGGCACAGGTTAGTCCATAAACAGAGCCACTTTAGAGGACCAAAAGTGGTAAGAGAGAAGTTTCACTAAAAAAATGAAATATAGACTAATTTGAAAATAAATTAGGCCTGGGAGGAATTTTAATTACATCAGAGTAATCCGATTAATTTTGGTAATTCCACGTTACTCTTTGACACAATTATGCCCGCTCATGAAATTAAAAGTAATCTGGAGAAAAAGGCCACTGCAAAAGCACATTTCGCAAGCTTGCGCTGCTGTTAATGTTGAGTTTTATTTAGTGATGTGAAGGTGAATTTTGCTCTAAGAAACTAAATAACTGCCGGAAATATGTTGAGAGCCTTTACAGTGTTGTCATCGGTGACGTAATTTCAGGTGTTGCAGTGATGTTATCAATGATGTAATGGAACATGTCAAGAGTTTTGTAATATGGGAGAAACTTAAGAGTGCATGGCAGGGATTGAGCTATAGTTACTTTGGGGCATGAGTTATAGATACTTGCAGGGCCGGACTGAGACCAGCAACCAGCCCTGGCAGGTTGCTTCTCCACCGGCCCTGGTAACGGGAGAGGAGGGGGTTGTTACCAGCAAAGCACTGCTACCGGTTTTCTTACAGAGGGCCGATTTTGCAGCGCTGCTATGTAGTATCCCTTTAACAGTGTGCTACTGCCTTATTATGTTGTCTCCACCATCGCTCTAGAATTGTTCATGTTTGATATGTGCATTCTACATTCTCTGTGTGGTGGTTGACCATACCTCCTGAGTCTTGCCTACAAGTGGTTGTACAAGCTGTTTCCTTGGTACTGAATAAAGTACTCTTCCTCTAAACGTGTTTCAGTTTACTTCATAAACTGGCGACGATCGGGATCATATGAAGAAGAATTCATCATATGAAGAAGGACTCATCTACGATTTTAAAAGAAGAAGTATTATATTTTTTTTTTTATTATTCCAGACAAAAAAAACCAAGGATCAGCGTTCACGCGTTTACAAAGGTATTTCATTTCTCATCTCCCCTATGTGTAATATGATAGCACCAGCGGCTGTAATTTAATATAGTGCTTTGATCGCACCTGCGGCAGTCCACCATAACGTGTGCTCCTAAACCATTTTTTTTACTTAATGCGCATATCCTTGTACTGCAGCGCGTAACGACTTTACGCTCATGGAATTTGCCTAATTTCAGTCTTCTACGTTGTTGTTTTCTCAACGTTTTATTTGGTTGTTGGGACTTTCATTAATACAAGAAATCACAGCGCTAACCTGTTTACTTTTGAAGCCGATCCGACATTCTATCGCGTGCTTCTTCGTGAGCCCTCCACGAGCTCCAGGTTCGCTTTGAAGTCTGCATTCCAGCTTCGTGTTTCTTCCGCTCTACGTCAACTTCTTTCATGACGCATTGAACGCATTACCCTGCGCTCCCCACACGCAAAGGTCAAAGGCAAAGCGCCGCGTTGCGGCCATCTTTACAACTATTTTTTTTTTATTTTGTTTCGATTTACCTCGTATTGGGAAATACTGTTTGAAATACCAAACGATGGCGTTTTCTTCTCCGTGTTGAACTAACGCTACACTCAATGGAACTGATTTATTACTAAAGAACACAATTTTACTTCATCGCATTTACCAAGAAACGAAGTTGACTACGGTGACTACGTTTATTTTATTAATTTATTATTTTCATTATCTATCCAAACAATCAACCAACCTACCTACTTTGTATTGTTATTAATTTCTTTTGCTCTAGTTTTCTACTGTTTTTTATTTGTGCAAGCTTACTTTTCCTTACAGAAATGTCTAACAATATTGTTGCTCCATCTCATTTCCTACCTACTGCTGGGGATCCTAAGGTTGAATGGGACTTGTGGTATCCCACATTTCTGGCCTATGTGGATGTAGTGGAGGAGGACGGATGTTCTGCCAAAAGAAAACTAGCTTTATTAAAGAATTGTTTGGGTGGTGCAGGCCTTAAGGAATTGGAAAACTTACCTCCCATTGATGGAGCAGGCGATTTTAACATTTTTGAGATTGTTGTAAAACAGTTAGCCACTAGATTTGGTAGGAGAATAAACGTAGTTATGGAAAGGTTCAAATTTTATTCCCGTGCGCAGAAAGACGATGAGTCAATTGAGAATTACGTAGCTGTGTTAAGAACCTTAGCTGCCTCCTGTGCATTTGAAACAATTAACTTCGAGCAAGTATTAAGAGACCAGTTGATGATGAAGACCAAAAGTAAAAAAATACAAGAACGGCTGTGGATTGGCACCGAGTCTTCTCTTAATGCTGTCATTAATATAGCTAAAGGGATTGAACAATCGGAACTCTTTGTATCTGAGATCAGAAGTCATGATGTTAAAAGCAAAGTAGTAATCCCAGAGGTTGCTTTAGTAAAGGAGTTCCATAACCAAAGAAAATTTCCTACTCCTCAGACTAGGTATTTTCCTAGAGATAATAGAGCCCCCGGTAAGAAAAATCCTATTATTTGTTATAGGTGTGGTGCGAATGACCACGTTGGTAATTATAAGGGTTGTCCAGCGTGGAACAAAATCTGTGTGAAATGTAAAAAAACGGGGCATTTCAGTAAAATGTGTAGATCTCCACAGAAAGTGAATTTGTTAACTGACCTCGATTATGAGGTCTCTGAGGAAATCCAAGAAATCAACACTCTGCTATGTGTTGGTGACTCTGCTTGTCCAGGTTTTCCCAAGGACAAGGTTTTTATCAATGGTATAGAAATCACTATGCTTATAGATTCATGTGCTTGGTACAGCATAATTGGTAGTGACATTTTCAACAGGCATTGGAATTCCTCATACTTACTACCATCTGATATTTGTCCAGGTGGATACACTGGTCGTAAGATTGATTTGTTGGGATACATGTGGGCAGATATAGGATTTAAAGGTAATAACATCAAAGGGAAAGTTTACGTATCATCCAAGGGTGCTTCTCTCTTAAGTTGGCCACACCAACATGAGTTGAAAATCAAACTAGATCCTAATGCTTCCCCACCTGTATATATTGTATCCCCTGCTGAGGATGAATTTACTGTGTTAGTCAAGAACAAATTTCCTGAGATTTTTTCTGATGTCTTGGGTGAATTTGTAAATTTTAAACACAAAATCATCCTGAAAGAAAATGCAACACCAGTTCGACACAGAGTCAGGAATGTCCCATTGGCATATCGAGATAAACTAAAAACTATCCTTTCGGATTTGGTGACTCGTGGCATCATTGAACCAACCGAGTCTTCCCCCTGGGTTTCTCCAGTAGTTTTTTCAATTAAAAGTAATGGGGAACTTCGTCTCTGTGTAGACCTCCGCAGTCTGAACACTGAAATTTGGGTGGACAGACACCCCTTACCCAACATTCACGAGCTAATTTCCACTCTTTCTGGTGCTTGCGTTTTCTCTACCCTAGATTTAGCCAGTGCTTATCACCAGGTTCTCCTCCATGAAGACTCCAAATTTCTTACCACGTTCATAACCCCGGAGGGTATGTTCCAGTTCCGTCGCATGCCATTTGGCTTAGCCAGCGCAGCGTCGGTTTTCCAACGCCTCATGAAAGAAGTTTTGGAGGGTTGTAATAGTGCTATTGCCTTCCAAGACGACATCTTAATATATGGCAAAGATCACGAGGACCATGACAGGAACTTGGACAAAGTACTGATGTCTGTCAAAGCTAAGGGCTTGACTTTGAAGCTTTCAAAGTGCAAATTTAGACAGAGCACTGTGGAGTATTTGGGTCATGAAATCTCCGCTCAGGGTATCAAACCAAAACTCAATCACATTTTGAGCATAACCAAGGCACCTACCCCTAACAATAAAGAACAATTGGTGTCCTTTCTGGGTCTTACCGAGTTTTATAGTAAATTTGTTTCAGATTATTCCTCCAAAGTTCATGTTTTAAGACTGCTGTTAAAAAAAGATGCAAAATTTGTTTGGAAGGATGAACACCAAACTGCCTTTGAGTTACTTAAAAAAGAGATTATTAATGCCCCCTTCTTGAGACCTTTTGACTTGGGTAGAGAATGCATCGTGTGTGTGGACGCAAGCAACGTGGGACTTGGTTCCGTTTTGATGCAAAAGTATCTAGGTGAGGAATATGTGGTCTCCTATGCCTCCCGCACTCTTCGTGGGGCAGAATTTAACTATTCCACTATAGAGAAGGAATTGTTGGCGTGCACCTGGGCTGTCGAACACTTCAGGCAATTTATTTGGGGAACAAGATTCCGTTTGCGTACAGACCACAAACCCTTGATCAGCATGTTGACCGCTGGCGGTGGTCTAAGAGGCGTGTCCGTGAATTCTATTGGTGGCCTGGCATTGACAGGATGGTAGACAAATGGGTTAGTTCCTGTTCCCCTTGTTCCAGTAGTGATAAGTCGGCAAAACCTCTGGTTGCCAAATCTGATGTTTCACCTATTGAGTATTCCATGTGTCCTTGGAAAAAACTTGGAATTGATATTGTTGGCCCTTTAGACTTGTCTGACAATAAAGCTGTGTTTATTTTAGTCTTAATCGATTACTTTTCCAAGTGGCCGGAGATCAAGGTTGTGGACAAGACTGGCTCCTCTCAGATTGTTGAATTTCTCGATGAAGTTTTCTGCAGGGAGGGGATCCCGGCTGAGTTAGTTTCTGACAATGGCCCACAATTCATTAGTCGTGAGTTTTCATCCTTTCTCGACAGATGTGGAGTTGTTCACAAAAGGGTGTCCAACTACAACCCTCAAGCCAATGGTCTTACTGAGCGCTTTAACAGGGTCATTAAAGAGTCATTACAACTTGCTATTAAAAGTAAATTGGATTGGAGGAAGTCCCTTCGTGCTTCTCTTCTTTCATATCGCACTTCCCCTAATTCGGTTACGGGGTTTTCCCCTTTTGAGTTATTAAAGGGTCGTAAACCTGGCTCCAAACTTCTACCTTGGTGGATGAAGGTAAAGATCCCTCCTTTGCCTAGTGCTGATCCTTCCTTGGTTAGAGACAAGGTGTTGAAATATCAAGAGAAAATGAGATGTAATCCCACTCGCCTTTCTAAACCTGGTATCAAAATTGGTGATTTGGTGCGGGTCAAGTTTGGTAGATCTTGTGGTTCAAGGTGGAACAAATGGTCTGATCCGTGTAAAGTCACTGAAGTCTTCAGTAAGGCTGTCAGAGTGGATGGTGGCAAAGTGTGGAACTTTCGTAGAGTTTCTCTGTGTAGAAAACCCAATGTGACAATGAATTCTCTACCCTCCTCAAATTTTCCCACTGGCCCTAATTGTCATTCCTCTGATGACTGCCACCCCGCTTTGCTGGACACCTTTTGCAGTGATGTTCAACCTTCCTTGTGTAACAATGATGTTCTTGTTCCCAATATTGTTCCTTCTTCTCCCAATATTGTTGTTCATTCTGAACAGTTCTCCCCTCACAATTCTGTTCCTTCTCATGTTATACAATCTTCTGATGTACCTCTAAGAAGAAGTGCTCGTATCAGGTCAACTCCAGTTAAATTACGTGATTTTGTGCACTAGTTCTCCTTTCCGATGTTCATTTCTCTTGTTTTTTTTTATTATGTTTCTTTTTGTTTGTTTTTTTTAAAGGGGGGGAGGTGTGTAGTATCCCTTTAACAGTGTGCTACTGCCTTATTATGTTGTCTCCACCATCGCTCTAGAATTGTTCATGTTTGATATGTGCATTCTACATTCTCTGTGTGGTGGTTGACCATACCTCCTGAGTCTTGCCTACAAGTGGTTGTACAAGCTGTTTCCTTGGTACTGAATAAAGTACTCTTCCTCTAAACGTGTTTCAGTTTACTTCATGCTACAAAACCGGCACTCTGTAAGAAAAGCGGCCCCCTGCGGCCGCAAAACCGGCCCCCACCCCTCCAGCCCACCGGGGAAATTCCCGGTGCCCGCAAATGCCAGTCCGGCCCTGGATACTTGTGATAGCTATACCTGCATAATTTCAGAGGTTTTGTTAGCTTAAAATGGCATGTACTAACTGACATTTTAGCCGAACTGTAACTGCCCTTTAATTTGAGTTTTTTTTGAGAACTGATCATGTTTTATGGACTACCTAATTATAACCATCACTTCAACCTTTTTTTCGGTGAATTTATAGAGTTTCTTTTTAATGTAAGCCACTGTCCATATGTAAAAATCTGGTCCAATGGTTTTGTCAAGTAGTCCTTGCAATGCCTGTCAACAAACATTTAAATAAAGCATTTGCAGTGAAAACAACATTAAGCAATTGTCAGAGTCTTTCTTTTACACTCCTTCAAGCCACATAATGTCGCCACAAGACCAACCACAATAGGTCCTTGCATTTCCAAGGTGAAGAGCTAAAGCTCCAGCTCAGGGAATACTTAAAATTATCATCACATTTTCTATAGATCCCAGGAAATATATAGTTATTTAATTAAGCGTTTAACAGGGGGCTGCTTTACTCCCTGCTGCCCCCGTGACCACCTAAAAAATATGCTGGTGGTGTCCCTGCCAAGTCTGAGGCACCACCATGCACAAAATATATTTAAATTAGCCCACAAAGGGCAGCATGGTCGCTTCTCCCTGGGGACAGTGAATAATAAATGAGAGGCTCCAGTGGCTCATTTATTATATGTTCCACCATTTCCTTTTTATAATTTTTGTTTTGTTGTGGGTGTCCTGGTCCCACCCCTAATGAGAGCAAACATTTATATCTGTCTATGTTCTTGGGCATGCACAAAACAAAATATTTGCTTCCATCCAGTGGGATGCAGTCCTTAGGACTGCTAAAAGGCAGGGGGAAGAGGCCACATACTACCCTCCCATAATAAGGATTATAGGATCCCTGGGGCCTAATTAGGGCACAGGGAGGTGGGCCACATGCCCTCTCTTCATTTAATAAAATGTGGCCCCAGGACAGGAGGCCACATGGGCCTTAAAAGGGGAGGCATGCAACCCTGCCCATTTATAAAATACATCCACCCCGTGGGCTCAAACTGAAAACAGTAGAGCACCGATAAATTAAATTGAGTATTTGGCCCCAGGGGAATCACTCTGGGACCAACTTACCAGGCCCCGATATGTTTTTTTCACATTTAGGGCAGTACAGAGAACTGAGTCCTAAAATAACAGTGCCACATTTTTGTTGTTGTGGTGACAGCCAAATAGATCCTATTTCAAGATCCTCTGCAGTGTGAAATATCTTTACATTTTAAGGCTTAATTTCTCAAGCATTCTGCAAAATTTGGTGCAATTCCATTCAGCAGTTTATCATGTTCAACTTTCCAATGGAAAAATGGATGGGGAAAACACATTATGTAAGACCCCCCTTTTTCTCGCAGCCCATTTAACAGATCACCCTAAAACTTTCCAGTAAGAAGCCCAGACAGATGAAACTTGTTTTTAGAAAATGTTGTGCAGATTTGCCCAATAGAGGCAACGTTATTAGCAAACCAAGAAAAACATTTCAATAGAAATGTGGTCCTAACTATAACTGCCAAGTGGCAACCACCACTAGGTAATTAATGTATATGTATATATATAAAATTACTGCCTCAAATTCTATTCAAGGGTGTAATTTTCTATACCAGCAGGAAACAGTAGCTTTATCAAATAAAAAAATACAAATATGTAAACTTCAGCCTGCATCATTTAATTTGTATTTCATTGTATTTCATATTTATTTATTGATATATTTGTTTGTTTATTTATATATTTAGTTTTGTATCCATTTAGGTTATACTAATATTTAAGTCTGAAATTTTCTACAAAAATATTGGTAATACATAGGATAACTGTGAATAATTGACAGAAAACAAAATGTGTGCACTGAATTTCATGCTATGTGTTTTTTAGCAGTAAAGACAGACCATAGAACTAGCCTGGTGAAATCTACAGTGATAGAAATTGAACACTATACATATTTACAACAGGCATATGGTGATTATTGCTTCCAAATATTAGGAGATGTCATATCAGGGATGTTTTAAAACCTGAACTAAAGTAACTGATTTGATGTCTGGGATAAGTGATTATATCAATGGGGTCCCAGGAGACAGAATCAAGATTCAGCACGTGGAGGGCTAGGGTTGATAGAAGGATTTGATTAGTTCAGCGTACTCTTTGGGTGTGAGTATAGCAAGTCTATCAATCAATCAGGGATTTGTGAAGCGTGCTACTCACCAGTGAGGGTCTCAAGGTGCTGGGGGGTGGGGGTCATGCAGCGCTGATTCAGCCAAAGAGCCAGGTTATGAGGCTCTTCATGAAGGTGTGCAGTGTGGGGGAACGTCTGATGTCGAGCAGGACTTAGGTCCAGGTCTTTGCTGCAATGTAGTAGTAGACTCTTCCACCTGTTCTGGCTCTGCATATGCGTGGGGTTTCGGTGAGGCCTAGGTCGGCGGAGTGGAGGTTTCTCTTGGGTGCATGGAAAGAGACTCTTTCATTGAGGTATTGGAGTCCGGTGTTGTGGAGGGATTTGTAGGCGTGAGTGAGTAGCTTGAAGGTTACTCTCTTTTTGACAGGGAGCAAGTGGAGGTCTCGTAGGTGTTGGGTGATGTGTTCCTCTCATGGGATGCCGAGGACTAGCCTGGCAGCAGTGTTCCAGAGTTTCCGAAGCAGTTTGTTGATTCAAGCGTAGAGGGCGTTTCCGTAGTCCAGTCTGCTAGTTATCAATCAATCAATCAATCAAGAGTATTTGTAAAGCGCGCTACTCACCAGCTAGGGTCTCAAGGCGCTGGGGGGGGCTGCTACTGCTCGAAAAGACAGGTCTTGAGCTGCTTCCTGAAGGACAGATGGTCCTGGGTGAATCATAGGTGGGTGGGGAGGGTGTTCCAAATCTTGGCCACCAGGTAGGTGAAGGATCTTCCTCCGGTGGTGGTTCTGCAGATCCGTGGGATGGTGGCGAGGGCGAGGCTGGCGGAGCGGAGCTGGCGGGTTGGCGTGTAGAATGTGAGGCGGTTGTTGAGGTATTCGGGCCGAAGTCGTGGAGAGCCTTGTGTGCGTGGGTGAGGAGTATAAACGTGATCCTTATGCTGACGGGGAGCCAGTGCAGGTCCCTCAGGTGGGCGGAGATGTGGCTGTGTCGGGGGATGTCCAAGACGAGTCGTGCTGAGGTGTTCTGGATGCGCTGGAGTCTTTTCTGTAGTTTGGCGGTGGTCCCAGCGTAGAGGGCGTTCCCGTAGTCCAGACGGCTGGGGACGAGAGCCTGGGTGACTGTTTTCCTGGTTCCAGTGGGGATTCAGCGGAAGATCTTACGGAGCATGTGGAGTGTTTTGAAGCAGGAGGAGGTAACAGCGTTAACTTGCCTGGCGATCGTGAGGGAGGAATCAAGGATGAAGCCCAGGTTGCGTGCGATTGGGCGGGGGGCCCAGAGCAGGGGGTCACTAGGAGTTGTCCCAGGCGGAGATGGATGGGCCGAGGATGAGGACTTCCGTCTTGTCTGAGTTCAGTTTCAGGCGGGTGAGCTTCATCCAGTCAGCGATGTCTTTCATTCCCTCCTGGAAGCTGGCTCTGGTGGAGGTGGGGTTGTTGGTGAGGGAGAAGATCAGTTGGGTATCGTCGGCGTAGGAGATGATGTTGAGGTTGTGCTTGCGTGCAATGGCTGCGAGGGGGCTCATTTAGACGTTGAAGAGGGTGGGGCTGAGCGAGGAGCCTTGAGGTACGCCGCAGATGATCTTGGTGGCTTCTGCGAGGAAGGGCGGGAGACGGACTCTTTGGGTTCTGTCGGAGAGGAAGGAGGTGATCCATTCCAGGGCCTTTTCTTGGATCCTGGCGTGGCGGGGGCGGGTTGTCAGGGTGCGGTGGCAGACTGTGTCGAATGCAGCCGAAAGGTCAAGCAGGATGAGGGCGGTGGTTTCTCTGTTGTCCAGTAGAGTCCGGATGTCGTCGGTGGCCATGATGAGAGCGGTCTCGGTGCGGTGGTTCGCTCGGAATCCGGACTGCGATGGGTCGAGGGAGCCGTTCGTCTCCAGGTAGGCTGTCAGCTGTTTGTTGACGATTTTCTCGATGACTTTTGCAGGGAAGGGGAGGAGCGAGATGGGGAGGAAGTTCTTGAGGTCTGAGGGGTCTGCTGTGGGTTTCTTCAGGAGGGGGCTGATCTCTGTGTGCTTCCAGCTCTCCGGGAAGGTGGCGGATATGAAGCAGTTGTTAATGATGTCCCGAAGTATGGGTGCGATGATGGAGTTGGCTTTGTTGAAGATGTGCCGTGTGCAGGGATCGGCTGGAGAGCCTGAGTGGATGGTGTTCATCGTGTGGGTGGTATCTTCCGTGCTGACCTGAGTCCAGGCGCACATGGTGGTGGTGGGGGGTGTAGGTTCGGTGGTGGGGTACGTGTTCTGAGCGCCGTAGCTGTCGTGTATGTCGACGATCTTACGGTGAAAAAAGGTGGCCAGAGAGTTGCAGAGGTCTTGAGAAGGCGTGATGTCGTTGGGGTTGGAGAGCTAATTCATGACGTTGAAGAGTTCCTTGCTGTTGTGGGTGTTGTTTTCCAGTCGTTCGCCGAAGGTTGAGCTTTTGGTGGTGCGGATCAGGTGGTGGTGTTTGCCTGTGGTGTTCTTGAGGGCTGTCATGTTATCAGTTGACTGGTTGTGGAGCCAGGCTTTCTCGAGGTCACGGCAGGATTTCTTGGAGTCATTGAGATCGTTGGTGTACCACACAGCTTTCTTGCTGTTGAGGTTGCTGGGAGGGTTTTTCAGTGGAGCAAGGGTGTCGGCGCAGTCGGTGATCCACTGTGTGAGGTTGCGGGCTCCTTCGTTGGGGTCCGTGGTGTTGGTGGGAGGGTTTAGGCGCAAGGAGGTGGTGAGTTGGTCGGTGGTGATCTTGCTCCAGTATCTTCGGGGGGTTTGTTGAGGGCGGTGGTGGGTCGTTGTTTTCCTGAAGTTGAAGTGTACGCAGCTGTGGTCGGTCCAGTGGAGCTCGGTGGTGTGGCTGAAGGAGATGTGGTTGCTGGAGGAGAAGACAGGGTCGAGTGTGTGGAGGGCGTAATGGGTGGGGGTGTTGACCAGTTGCTTGAATCCGAGGTTGGCGAGGTTGTCTAGTAGTGCGGTGGTGTTGTTGTCATGGTCGTTCTCCAGGTGGAAGTTTTGTTCTCTTAGAAGGATGTAGTCGGGGGAGACGAAGGCGAGAGGGCTGATGAAGTCTGCGATGACCTCGCTGAAGTGTGAGCGTGGTCCCGGGGGTCTGTAGATGAGGGTTCCTCTGAGGGTGGTCTTGGGGTTGGTGTGCATCTGGAAGTGCAGGTGCTCTGTGGTGGCGAGGGTGTCGTTGATGTTGGTCGTGATGCGGATAGTGTTTCTGTGGGCGATGGCGATGCCTCCTCCGGTCTGGTTAACGCGGTCCCTCCGGATGATCTTGTAGCCGTCCGGGATGGCAATGGCGGTGTCGGGGGCTGAGGATGCGTTCATCCAGGTTTCCGTGAAGAAGGCGACGTCTGGTGCCGTTTTGTTCAGGAGGTCCCATAGTTCAACGGCGTGCCTGTGGATTGAGCGGGTGTTGAGCAGGATGCACTTGAGGTGGTTGTTGTTGGCGGCTGTTTTGGCTGGCGCGGTGCAGGACCGAGTGCAGGTGAAGAAGCAGGCGTGGCAGGTGAAGGCTCTGTGGGTGCGATTCGGGGTTGCTTGGTAGCAGGCTGGATGTCGGCCGGTGTTGAGTGCGTGGAGGGTGGCGGCGTTGTAGCTCAGTCGGGTTGGCTGGCTCTGGCGGGGTCAAGGGGTTCTGGCGCTGGGCGCGGTCCAGGCATGCAATCGGCACGCCAGCTGCGCGTGGCCGCTGCGGGTACACGCGGTCCCCACCATTTATGGGCAAGTGGGAGGAAGGAGCAGCTGGGAGGCGGGAGCGGGCCGGCGAATGGGGAGCGGGAGACAGGAGAGGGGGCGGGGCCGCAGAAGAGCAGCGGTGGGGAGCAGAGGGGGGGAAAGAGCGGGAAAGCGGAGCGGGGGAGAGCGAGGGCAAGCCTGGGCAAGCCTGGAGATTGGGGCAAGCCTGGGCAAGCCTGGAAAGCGAGGTCAAGCCTGGAGAGCAGGGGCCCTATGGAAAGGCGGCAGCAAGAGGGCCAAGCAGGCAGCGGCAGCATAATCCGGGCACTCGGGGGCCGTGCGGTAGTGGAGTGACAGGGTCAAAGTTCACTCCATGAGTGCATGGGTGACGGTCTTTCTAATTCGGGGGGATCCACTTGTAGGTCTTGTGAAGGATGTGGAGGGTGTTATAGCATGAGGAGCAGACAGCGTTGACCTGTTAGGTGATGGTGAGGGAGGAGTGGAGTATGATTCTGAGGTTCCGGGCTTGGTCCATGTTTGTAGGGGGCTGCCGAGGGCAGAGGCTCCCAGGTGTTGTCCCATGCTGCTGTGCTGGGTCCAAGGACAAGGACTTCAGTCTTCCCCCAGTTGAGCTTCAGACAGCTGCTGCTCATCTAGGATACAACGACTGTCATTCCTTCCTGGTAGCTGAATCTGGTGATGTTGGGTTGCCTTGTGAGGGAGAGGATGAGCTAGGTGTTGTTTGCGTAGGATACTATGCTGAATCCATGCTATCCGATGATGGTGGTGAGGGGGGTCATGCAGATGTTGAACAGTGTGGGGCTGAGCGAAGTTCTTTGGGGTACTCCGCAGTTGATCTCTGTGTGTTCGGAGAGGAAAGTGGTAGTGTGATTCTTTGGGTTCGGCTGGTGAGGAAAAATCGTATACATTCGAGGGCAGTACCCTGTATGTTCTTTTTGCAATTTTTCTTTAGCTCTGTGCATCTGGTGGTGGGAGTGCGGTGGGAGACGATATCAAAAGCTGCACAGAGGTCAAGTAAGATGAGGGCTGATTTGTGGCCCTGGTCGAGGAGAGTGTGGATGTCATCTGTGGCAGCGAGCAGGTCGGTCTTGAGGCTGGGAATGCTGCAGAATCCAGATTGGGAACAGTCGAGGATGAAGTTGTCTTCGATGAAGGTCATGAGCTGGCTGTTGATGATTTTCTCAGTAATTTAGCCGCGAGCTTTTGAGGTCCGTATGGTCCGTGGAGGGCTTCTTGAGGAGAGGCTTGACTTCTGTGCATTTCCAGTTGTTGGGAATATGACAGATTCAAAGGTGGCATTGATGGTGCATCATAGTTTGGGTGCTCTGGCGATGGTGGCTCTGTGGAACTTGTGCAGTGGGCAGGCATCATTGGGGCTCCGGAGTGAATGCTTTTCATGGTCGTGACGGTGTCTTCCTGGTGACCTGGTTCCAGGCAGAGATGGTATGCTGGCTGCCGTTGCTCAGGGTGGGCGAGGTTTGGTCGTCAAATGTCTGTTCGTTGAAGTTGTAATAGAGAAACTTGCTCTAGAGATGGAAGTAGGATCCGAGTTTGTTGCAGAGGTCCTGTGAAGGTCTGATGTCCGAGACTTCGCTTGAGGGTTTGGTGAATTCCTGAATGATGCTGAAGAGTTCCTTCAAGTTACTGGAGTTGGCAAGGATTTTAGTCCTAGATGAAGGTCTTTTTGGTGGATCTGATCTAACAGGTGTATACCGTTGGTGGTATTCTGTCATGGCTTTCTTGTAGGTGGTCCGAGCTTCTGGGGTTTTGGTTTTTTTCCATACTTTTTCAAGATGTCTGCATGTGTGTCTGGAATCTCGGAGGTTGTTGGTGAACCAGGAGGCTTTCATGCGGTGCTGTCTGTCGGACTAATGGAGAGGGGCGAGCCTCTCTGAGCAGTTGGTGATCCATCTGTGGAATTTGTTGGCTGCAGTTGACATTAGTCATGGTGGGGGGATTGTGTTTGAGGGTAGAGTTGACGTGCTACTCGGTGACCTTGCTCCAATTCTTTCATGGAGGGCATGGTGTAGTTTTGCGTGCTGTGGTTTTTGTGGAAGTAAAAGTGGACACAGTGGTGGTCCATCCGGAGGGGATGTGTGGTGTGGCTGAAGTAGATGCTGTTCTATCCTGCAAAGAAGGCGTTGAAGGTGTGTCCTGCCTTGTTGGTTGTGGTGGTGATGAGCTGTTTCAGTCTGATATGGTGAGGTTTTCCAGATGGGAGATGGAGTTGGTGTCGCTGAAGTTGTTGAGGTGAAAATTCAGGACATCAAGCAGTATGTAGTCCAAGAAGGTGATGGATTGGGGCACAATGAGGTTCGTGATGGTTGTGGTGAACACGGTTTGTGGTCTGGGAGGTTTGTAGACGATGGTGCCATGTTGGGGCATTCTGGGGCTGGTCTGGATCAGAAAATGTAGCTGTTCCGGAGGGGATGACGAGTTGTATGTACTGGGAGGGTGACTAGAAGGGACTTCTTGTGCACAATGGTGAGTCCTCCTCCTGTGGAGTTGGAGTGGTCCTTCCTCTGGATATTATAACTGTCATGGATGACGGTGGCAATGTCAGCGGCGGAGACGGAGTTGGTCCAGGTTTCCAGGAGGAAGGCGAAGTCTGGAGAAAGGGTGTTGAGGAGGTCTCAGATCTCAACTGCGTGTCTGTGTAGGGAGCGCAAGTTGAGGAGGATGCACCTCAGGGGGTTGGGTGCTTTGGTGTCTGGAGGGTGGGCGGTGGCCATGGGGGTCCGGAGGTTGGAGAAGGTTTGTTGGCATTGTTGGCAGAAAAACAGGCCATGGGTGGTGTCCGGCTTCAGCAGCTGGCAGTTGTTGTTTCTTCTGGGGTTGAGTGCGTGGAGGGAGGCTGAGTTGTAGTGGTGGGGAGTCGGAGAACCGGGGTCCCTAGCACTGGTCGCAGTTAGGTCACAGACGGGCTTGCCTTTGGTGCGCCTTCAGCTTGACTTTGGCACCCCTGATGTGTGTGGTCGCGCTGCGGCAGCCATTAACTAGAGGACAGGGAGGAGGCGCAGTAGGAGGCAGGAGTGGGAACCGGCAGGGGGAGGGGCCGTAGGGGCAGCAGCTGTGGGAAAAACAGAACCAAGCAAGACACAACAATGCACAATAAAGAGGAAATAGATTTAAGACACGATGGGCACAATAAAAAGAGACAGGCAGAAATAGACACAACAGGCACAATTAAGAGAAAAACAGACAGAAAAAGACACAACAGAACAGAAGGCAGAGACTGAGACTGCTGGCAGAGTGGACGAGCAGAAGAGATAGGCTCTCCCACTGGACCACCTGGAATGAGGCACAGGCAGGAACCTGCGGGTGGAAGAGGGCCTTGAACACCTACCTGAGGGCAGAGAGGTGCTGGAATGTGAGGCACAACAATGGAGCTGCGTGAGAGGAGAGCGGAGTTCCCTGACCAGAAGGTCTAAATGCTGTCTGGGTGTAGATGATGCATGACATTGTATACTAGTGTTAGCAGGTTTCCAAAGGCTTTGTTTCTGGTAGAGAAGCAACAGACTTGACCATGATAAGCTGAGGCGGGTGTTTGTTGAGAGAGTTTGATTAATAGTTTTGTTGCAAGGATTATGTTTAGAAACAAAACTATGTCTGGGATCACAGAATATCAGTGTGTAGGGACTGAGTCACCATACCACATCTGTACCTATGGGCCCAAATCCTGACTACGTCATAGAAACTTACCTGCCATCCTAACCTTCCCAGAGTAACAGGTAAATTGGCATCCCAGAACACAACACTCTAGTCCCCTCAGGGAACCGTGGTGATGGATTATCACCTTTCGTTCTCTGACTCGTGCATGTCCACAATAAACAGAAAAGAGACACGAGAACAGTTTGCAATATTTATTGAAACTATCGAGTTCTATCAAGCAACTGTGCTGTAATTAGAAAACATATACTACTGAGCAGTGTATTTAACATTACTCATAAACTGTACACAATAAAAAGCCCTATCATGGCAAATGATATATCTGCCTTAGTGTAGTCTCACTTTGTGAGCACAGTGATCTATCAGTGATCTTTGGGATTAGTACCAGGCCCCATACCTAGCATTTGCCTTTAGCTGTGCTACATCTGAGCTTGTTCAGAGCTGGTGTGCTTGTCCAGGGAACTTTCCTCTGCTAAACGGCAAGTCTCTGCTTATATGATAAGAACTGCCATGTTAGACAGCAGCAGCTGGGTCTCTCTGTTATGTCTATATGTTGGAATTTGTTAGTGACCTACCACAGAGAAAAACAGGACAGGATGTTGTTCGACCTTGTATGAAAAGAGCAGACCGAATCCCAGGAAGAAGTACTAAATAACAAACATATGTGAAGAGTATTTCTAAAATAATAATCATGGCATAGAAATAAACATGTTACTAAGTAACGTGTGCAAAGCAAATTGCCCTACACCATGTACAGTTAGACTAACATAGGGGATAACTACAGTGGGCCCTATAGGGAACTCATAAAACTTTGCAAGAAATTAGGTTATTGATTGAGAAGATTGGAAGCGCCACTCAGGCAACAACCACCATCCATGTCAGGGTGAAGCACAAAAATGTATTAAATAAACCTGTGCTTAACCTCTTCGATGCTTATGACGGAACGGTTCCATCATCAGCGTCGGTTGGGCTGTGCTGATGACGGAACCGATCCGTCATGACCACACCCGTTTTTAGAATCTTCAGCACAGCGCGAAAATTTGCGCCGCACTGAAGAGGCTAGCCTTTGGGTAGCTTAGCAAAAAGCAGTCATGCTTAAGTTAGAGGTAAGAGGAAAGTTTGTATGCACCGCACAAACATTAAAAACACAGGAAAGATCCCAAACTAATTTAGAAAAATAAGGTAGATTTTACTAAATAAAATTATATCAGACTGACAAAAATATAACCAGTAGAACAAGAGATTGTGGGGCATATTCACAAGGACTTACCTCCAATTTATCTCCACCTTAACGCATCAAAAGTGGAGATAGAACCAACACCCCATGCACAAGCTGGTGCAAACAGCAGACATTGTCATAATTCCCACGACAACAGCCACAAAACCTAACACCACGGCAGACACCACCAACTAACCCTAATGAGATGCAGAGTAGGCGTTCCTGTGCAGAAACACACGAAAAAACAACAACACTTTCACAACGAACTGACAGATCCATGAAGCAAACCAAAAATAGGTGATAAGCTGTGGTATCCACAGGTGTTTAACACCTGCCTGAAGCAGGTGTAAAGATGGACGACTACATGCAGTAGGCGACAGAGCCCTGCACACCGCCATACCCGAAGAACAAACAACGCCATGAAGCTACTCATCAAGCAGCTCGGAGCACCAAGAGGGCCACAACACCCACCGCCACCATCTTCAGGACCGCCTCCCCCCAGGACCCGGACCCGCCCCACCCCCTAGACCACCACCGAGGCAGCGCAGAGTAAGACAGCGGACCTACCAAAAACGCACCACTCACAAAGACCTAATGCCCGAGAACGTCATTGCCCACTACGGGCTCCAAAGGACAACCATCATCCGCTTCATTACCCACATCGCCCATAGGTTGACGGTGCCAACACAGCGGAGAACCAACATCCCTCCGCAGACACAGCTGCTGACTGTGCTGCACCTGTTGGCCTCTGGTACCTTCCAACCAATAACTGCCAGAGTCGGAGGGGTCTCACAGCCAGCCCTCTCAAAATTCATCCCACACTTGTCCTGGATGCCATCCATTCCTCAGCTTCATACCCCAGTACCTTCACTTCCCCAACACTGAGACAAAGCAAGACTTCTACGCCATAGCGGGATTCCCGGACGTGTTGGGGTAATCGACTGCACACATGACCCACTTGTGCCCTCTGCAGATACTGCACACCACTCCTGCAACAGAAAGCACATGAATTCCATCAATGTGCAGGCAATAGTGGACCACCGGGGACTCTTCACCAATGTCGTGGCCAACTATCCAGGCAGTGAGCATGATTCCTTCATCTTCTGACAGTCCGTCATATACCAGCGCTTCCAGGATGGCACATATGGAACGGCACTGCTCGTTGGTAAGTATCAAATCAACACACCACACATCACAAAGCCTCCAAAGCACAATGCACAACTGTGGGGATGCATATGTGACCAAACCACATCCAACAACTCAAACTACACAACCACCTACCAGACACGCCCACACCACTCCATGGTCATACTGGGCTACCCCTGCACCCAATACAGACATTTCATGGCACCACACCCACACACCAACTGAACGTGTGGAGATGTGTAATTAAGCTATGACACATTTGAGGCGCTGCTCTGCCCACTTGACCCTACCCCAGTGTCCCGCAGGTCAGCATCCCGTGTCGGTGGGCCCATGTCACCCACTTTGCATCCGGGGCCACTAGCCATGTGCGACTCGTTTCACCCTTTTGTATTTCTGCCAATTGCATTCCTGAGTGCCTGATGACTGTTGTTGTAGTTGCCAGCATCAGCTACTCCCTGCGGGCTGGCTTACACTCACCGCACACACAGCCAGCACAGGTGTTACTGGATTGGTGGACCTGCCATCACACCCTTGTGAACCAATTATTGACTCTTTTCTCGCTGCACTGTCACAGGTGATCAAGGATATGCACTCTGCCCTTGGATGATGACACCCCTCTGAGACCCTGCCACATCCACCCAGAGTCTGTACAATGCGGCCCTCATATGCACCAGGGGCATCGTTGAACACATATTTGGCGTGTGGAAGTCACATTTCAGGTGCCTGGATGGCGCAGGTGGGAAGCTCCTGTACAGCCCGGACAGCATGTGCAAGCTGATTGTTGCGCACAACATCTGTGTTCACACCAGGGCCCCATGGATCCCAGTTCCAGAGGTACCGGCCGATGATGGTGGTGATGGGGCAGGTGGCCCACATCCTGCTGCAGCAGCGGCAGGAATGGCCCATAGGAATACCATCATTGACACTTACTTTTCATGAGCACGTCAAATTGTGACGGTCATGTGACAGCAGAATATGTCCAACTGCACTGCAGGTGTGATTAAAACATATTTGCAGGTTACTGGTTGTACTTGTACATTGTCATGTTGCATTTCCCTGCGGTGTCAGATGTGGTTTGCCAGGTTGTGGACATTTGCAGAACCAGTTGTGTCCTGTGTTCAATTGTGGGGGGTTTGCTGTTTGTACCGGAACATTGTCAATGTGGAGGTGCACTTCTGCTTATGTGCGTATGCTGCACGGTGTGTGTGTCGCTCCTGCGGCTCTGATCTGTCTGCCACTGGTCTCTTTCATGCGGTGTACCTGTCGGTTCTGTTCTTCCATGGTGCTTGGATGTTGTGATGTACATGCTGTCCTCTACAGTTGGCCAGGGTTCATCTGTGGTACTCTGCTGTTCTGTGGTATTTTCCGTATGCTGTTCTTGTGCTTTTCTCCACATTGCGAGTGAGTATTGCTGCCCTCACGCTGGTTGTCACTGTTTTGTTATCGCGCTTTTGCCCATCGCAGGTTTTTTCGTGTTGCAGTTTGTCTTTTTATCTCCTTCGAGGTGCTTGTGTCGCGGGCATTGGCCACGGTTTCGGCAAACTTTTGCATGCTACCGCCATGTTGTGAATTCCATGTTGTCACTGTGTTGTTTTCCCGCGATAGGCTGAGATGTTGAAAGTTGAGTTTTGCTACTCTTGCGGTAGTTATCCCAAGTCCTTGTGAATACCCCCCTTGACTTTTAGTTTGTTAAGCCAAAAATAGCTCCAAGAAGCAGAAAGCACCAACTGTAGGTATCTGGTCATGCTGCACCGGTCCAAATGCAAAAACAACAATTGATGGACAGAATGCAGAACAATTTCATATATTCACCCCAGTACAGAGATCTGGGCCTAAATCCATCGTTGTTTTGCTCACCATGCCATTCCAGTTTGAACCCAGCCATATGCAAATCAGTCTTGACCCTGTGCCCAATGGGAACAGTCCAGCCTGAACTGTCAGGCCAGGTCCTCCCTGGACTGGAAACAAGCATCCTAGGACTGGTTTCGGGGTTTCACCCCTAAACAGGCAGAATAGCTTGAATCCAGCGGCATGGAGAGCACTGGACCCATATCTGGGCATACCCATCCCACTCAGGGTGACACATACAAATACAATTGATGGACATAATGCAGAACAATGTCATACATTCACCCCAGTACAGAGATAAGGGCCTAAATCCATCGTTTTTATGCTCACCATGCCATTCCAGTTTGAACCCAGTTATATGCAAATCAGGCTGGACCCTGTGCCCAATGGGAACAGTCCAGCCTGATCTCCTTGTGTTTTCATTGTTTGCCCTAAGTTGGCAAGGTATTCCCAGACGTAGGTCCCTTGCTCACTTTGCCAATGGATTCAAGCTAGCCTGACTGATGAAGGGTGTTACTCAGAAACCGGTCCCAGGATGCTTTTTTCCGGTTCAGGGAAGTCCTGCCTTGGCAATTCAGGCTGGACTGTTCCCATGAGGCACAGGGTGAAGACTGATTTGCATATAGCTGGGTCTGAACTGAGGTGACTAAGTGAGATAAAGAATGGTGATGGATTCACCCCAGATCTGTGACTGGGGGTGAGTGTCTGAAAAGTTTCAGCACTCCGTCTATCATCTCCTTGTGTTTGCACTGTTTGCCCTAAGTTGGCAGGTTATTCCCAGACATGGGTCCCTTGCTCACTTTGCCACTGGATTCAAGCTAGCCTGGCTGATGAAGGGTGTTACCCATAAACCGGTCCCAGGATGCTTGTTTCTGGTTCAGGGAAGTCCTGTGGTGGCAGTTCAGGCTGGACTGTTCCCATGAGGCACAGGGTCAAGACTGATTTGCGCATAGCTGGGTCCTAACTGAGATGGCAAAGTGAGCTAAAGAATGATGATGGATTCAACCCAGATCTGACACTGGGGGTGAGTGTCTGAATGTTTCAGTGCTGGGTCTATCATCTCCTTGGGTTTGCATTGTTCACACCAGTACAAAGTCACAATTTCAGGGCAAACGCGATGAAGTGCAGGTTGGGCACATGACTAAATCAGTCTCACGTGTTGTGTCTCTGTAGCTGATGAAGGCTGTTACCCAGAAACCGGTCCCAGGATGCTTGTTTCTGGTTCAGGGAAGTCCTGGGGTGGCAGTTCAGGCTGTAGTGTTCCCTTGAGGCACAGGGTCAAGACTGATTTGAAAAAAGTGTTATCAAAGGAACTTTGATGACATCCCTTAGGCACTCAAGTCGGTGTAATCCTCCAAATAATTAGCTTAAAGGTAAGTATGTATTTTCAAGCATATTTTATTTTCTTCTCTGTTGTATGATATTCAATTCATATCCAATCACAAGATTCAGTTTAAAAAAGTATATTCCACTCTGTAATGCATGTTAATATTCCAGCTCCAATGCATTTCGGGCTGAACAGCCCTTCATCGGGGAGCCTCTAAAAACAAAGACGAACGTATATGTAACCAATGGCAACTCTTAGTCAAATATATACCATCCTAAAGTTATACCTTAATCCCTTGTGTACACCGAAGAAGTTAGTGAAAAGAAAGTGATAAGGACTACTTTAAGTGTCAGGGATTCGTTTGATAGATTGTGACTCGGAATAGCGTGCTATTAAGCTGAGGTGACGATTGAAAAAGATCGAGTGACGATTGAAAAAGAACGAAGTGGGCGGAAGAGCAGATAAACCAGAAGTAAGCTCCAAAACTAAAGTGAGGTTGCAATGCGGAGATGTGCACAGGTGAAGGCATGCTAGAAAAAGCAGTGCTCGAGGGTCAGGAAATCTCAGAAACTTACGTTGGTCAGTGTTCACCGCGTTTGAAAACGCCGACCGCAACCCGGCATGGTTAATCCGGAAGTGCGGAAGTGAGTGTGGTAAACTAGAGAAGTACAGCTGGGTGTATCATGTGATCGCAAGGCATGGAAAACGAAAGAGGACTATCGTGGTTTAATAGAAACGGAGTGCGTGAAAGAAAGTACAATAGTGGAATGGAGGGCATAAGCTAAAACTAATATAATATACAGGAAAAGAAATATGAAGTACAAACTATCATATGAAGAATTAAATGACAAAGGTGTATATACATTGATGGAAATCCACAGTGCGGAGACCAGTCCAGAACTATGAGCACCGTGGTGCTGTTCAAAATATCAAAAAAGTTACAAATAACATGAAAATTCGATTCGTTCATTTAAGCCATAAGGCTTAATTGAATTCAGCTTATAAATCCAGAAATTCTCTCTTTGAAGTAACATCCTGTTGTTGTCTCTTCCTTCTGCTTTTTGAATGATTTCTAATGCCATAAATTTGAGTTGAGCTATGCTGTGGTTCATATCCAAGAAATGTGACGCTACTGATGATTTGAGATTTTTTGTTCGAATGTTAGATTTGTGTTCATTAACACAGGTTTTCAACTTGCGCTCCGTTTTGCCAACATATACCTTCCCACATGGGCATTTAAGTAAATAAATAAGGTTGTTAGAATCACATGTGGCTGTAACTTTAAGGTTGATGTTGTGACCTTTCATGGGATGCGACAATTTGTTGCCTGGGATTACGTTGTGGCAGTTATTGCAGTTGTTGCAAGGTCTGGTGCCTTTGAAGGTTAGCGGTTGTTCATTGGGTTGTTTAAGAATTTCGCCCAAATTTTTCCCTCTGGTGTGGGCGAATATGGGTTTGGCTTTAAACATGTCTTTGAAGTCTGCCTCTAACTCTAACATTGGCCAATATTTTAATATGATCTTTTTATACTCTGAACTGACATTGGAATATTTAGATACAATGACCATCCGGTCACTTTCTTTTTTCTTGCTTGGTGATGTTAACAATTCATGTCTGTTCAAGTTCTCCACCTCATTTTTTGCTTTTTTGAGCAGATCTTCTGGATATTCCCTTTCTTTGAAGCGATCAATCATTTCATCCATTCTACTTTCTAGTATTGTGGGGTCAGAGGTAATGCGTTTTACTCTTAATAATTGAGATTTGGGTAGATGATTTTTCAGCGATGGCTGGTGAAAGCTGGAGTAGTGTAACATATTGTTACGGTCAGTTGGTTTTCTGAAGATGTCTGTCATGATTTGGTTATTTTTTAGAGTAATGCGAACATCCAGAAATGTTATAGTGGTGGGGTCTATGGTCCAAGTAAATTGGATTCGCTAATTGGCTGAATTCAAAGTAGTTAATGCAAGTTCTAAATTAGCCCGTGTGTCTTTCCAAAGTATGAATAAATCGTCTATGTAGCGTACATACATTTTTAGGTGATCTTTCCATAACGGACTCAACCAGATGTTGTCCTTCTCAAATTCTCCCATAAAGATATTCGCGTATGCCGGGGCAGCGCTATTTCCCATACTGGTGCCCACTAGTTGCAAGAACCAATTGTCTTTGTAGGTGAAGTAGCTATGGTATAGGGTGAACATAGCTAATTCCATCAGGAATAGCACTGTTTGCCCTAAGTTGGCAGGTTATTCCCAGACATGGGTCCCTTGCTCACTTTGCCACTGGATTCAAGCTAGCCTGGCTGATGAAGGGTGTTACCCAGAAACCGGTCCCAGGATGCTTGTTTCTGGTTCAGGGAAGTCCTGTGGTGGCAGTTCAGGCTGGACTGTTCCCATGAGGCACAGGGTCAAGACTGATTTGCACATAGCTGGGTCTGAACTGAGATGGCGAAGTGAGCTAAAGAAGATGATGGATTCAACCCAGATCTGTGAATTGGGGTGAGTGTCTGAAAAGTTTCAGCACTCCGTCCAACAGCTCCTTGTGTTTGCATTGTTCACCCTAAGTTGGCAGGGTATTCCTAGACGTAGGTCCCTTGCTCACTTTGCCACTGGATTTAAGCTAACCTGGCTGATGAAGGGTGTTACCCAGAGAAAAGTCCCAGGATGCTTCTTTTTGGTTCAGGGGAAACCTGGCTTGGCAGTTTGGGCTAGACCAGGGGTCTCCAACCAGTAGCTCGTGAGCACTCTGAGTAGCTCACCTGTGTGCAGCCCAGCCTATTAAATTAAAAAGATTTTGCTTGGTTGAATTAATATACGTATAAAGAAATTTAAATTATACTGCACTAATAATATTAGTAGCTGGTAATGTGTTTTATTGAACATAAGTAGCTCTCAGTACAGAAAAGGTTGGAGACCCCTGGGCTAGACTTTTTCCATGAGGCACAGGGCCAAGACTGATTTCCATATCGCTGGGTCTGAACTGAGGTGGCGAAGTGAGCTAAAGAATGATGATGGATTCAACCCAGATCTGAGACTGGGTGTGAGTGTCTGAAAAGTTTCAATGCTGAGTCCATCATCTCCTTGGGTTTGCATTGTTCACACCAGTACTAAGTCACAATTTCAGGGCAAACGCGATGAAGTGCAGGCTGGGCACATGACTAAATCAGTCCCTCTTGTTGTGTCTCTGTAGCTCACACGGGAGGTCAGACAACTGACCCTCTGAGTTACTCTGGGTAGCCGGGGATGAAGGCAAGCAGGTCCAATTTTTACTCCTCAAAGGCAAGGTTGTTCTGCAAGCAACAGGGCAGTTCTTTGATATCAGGGCATTTATTGTCTGGTTACTTCCACAAGTCCAGTAATGTTATAATGAGCTCTGGAGGTCCAATATTCATACTTTGTGCACGCCTTTCTGTGGGGGGACACCCTGTCCTACCTTCCCATTCCCCTGGACAAGGGTCCAATTTGTCTTTATTGACAAAAGGCAGGGGAGGGCACGGTGTCAGTTTCCTTTGTGTGTGCTCTCGTTCATGCCTGTTTAAAGTGTAATCAGCACTGGGTACAACTCATTCCCCAGTCATCCTGTTATCCTGTCAGGAAGGGCAATCATGCCCACACCTAAGCCCCTTTATTTCACTGTCTGGGAGAAATACACAAACTCCTACAGCATGGCCTTTCAGAGTCTTGGGACCCAGGACACTGGCAGAAGGCACAGTTTGTTGGCACTAGAAAATGGCAAGTATCTAAAATTCTCATTTCCAGAACTGTGACTAAAACTCCAACTTTAACATTATAGAGATTTTTAACTCAGAATTTGTTTTAGTGTAATGAACATGTCTATACCTGCTACCAAACTAAAGTTGCATTGTTGTAATAAGGTACCCTGGTGTTAGTCAATGGGAGAGATAGGCCTTGCAACTGTAAAAAATGACTTTCTGGTGTTACGTTAGGCTAGCAGTCATAGCACCTTTCAGAATCACTGGATCCTTCCCGCTCAGTCACAAGGGATCGGCTGGCCTGAAGTAGGGAGCCAAGGTCTGAAGTAGCGAGTGAAGCGGGGACTCCTGTTTGATTTGGGATGCGTCCCTGCAGCCACACGGCTTGGGTCATTATGCAGCTTGGGATCGCTGCAACGTGAATCGCTGCAGTGTAGCTGTGCCATACCAGCTGCTGTGCTCTCTGGCAATCTCCCTGCACTCGCTGCATGCTCAGTTCGGGCTCATGGCTGACATGGGAGCAGGTGGGTCACGCTAGCCATAACTTACTCCTGCTTGGTCCATTACGCTCAGTCGTATCTACTCCCCAAACCTTTCAGGTTTTATTAGGCTTTGGCAGCTTTTTTTTGCAGCGCTACTTCCTGCAACCTAACTCTTCATCATTTTCCTATTACTGCCTCTTCCTGCCCTGCATGACAATAGAAACAGTGAAAGCAGAGCCCAAGGGAAAAGGAAACTCTGAAAAAACAGGAAGTGAAGAGGAACTATGGAGGTGTGGGAGGGAAGGGGCTGACACTGCTATTCTCATAGATTTATCATCTCACCCACTTACCCCACATAATCAGTGCATACAATCTGCCTCTGTACCACTGTAATGACCCATATTCAATAGGACACCTGCCAAACGGTCTGCCAGCAAAGTGGAGAGTGGACACAGTGGGGAGAGTATATAGGCGGAACACAGAGGTTGGAAGGTAGCTCAACTAGAGGTAGATAAAGAAAGAAATTCTGTTTTCCTGGACATAGCACCATAACTAGAATCACCTGACTTCTTTGGCAAGTTCCCTGGAGTTAGTTCAGGGGACATAGGTTTGAGTCCCGCAAGGTGTGGAGGCCGCCGGTACAGTGGCTGGTGCAGCTTGCACGGCTATTGTCTCCCGTCTCCACCATTGTCTTCCCTGCAGCTAGGATAGTCACCTCCTCCTGGCACTGGTGACAGAAGACCAAAACTAGATTTGCTCTACTTTCATGGCAAGTTCTTTGGAGTTAGTTCCTGGAGTGCAGGGTCGAGTCCCGCAAGGCAACTGGCACATAGGTTGGTGTTGCCTGCGCTGTGGTGTTTTCCCCTGCCCTCTCCACTTTTTAACTTGCTATCAGCGTGGTCACCTCTTGTCAAAACTAGCAAAAGCAAAACAAAAAATGAATGATAACACTGCTATTCTTGTGCCACCCTAGGATCCCACCTAAAATCATCCAAATACATCTGGAAATTGCACACAGCTTCATCTTACGCTCTCCTTGTGGTGGGTCATTGTAATCTCCTTTTCCTTGTAACTTTAAGAGATAGGCAGGGCATGCCAAGAATGTTATGGGACTCTGTGATGCGTATTCTGTGTTGGGACAGTTGAGTTACAAAATTGAGTTGGCATGTTGTTGATGTTGGTGGTGCCATGTTCCTGCCAATAAACTACCTGAATTACCTCAAGACTAATATTTTAATACTGTTGACAAGTTGCTCTTAATGGGGGGCATGCGTTCTGCACCACCAACTCCCCTTTTGGACCCATGCAAAGTTTTTAAAGAAGCTATACATTCAAACGAACTTGGTAAAAGATTCAACACTTTATTGGGTAATGTAACATAGTGCAGTGTGTTACCTCTATCGTACTGTGGTTTAGTATGCTGCAATTTTGTGAACTTTTGGCTGGGCTTGAACCTCTGATGAATTGGTAGAAGCTCGATCCGCCAGTGATCGTACATCCTAGTGGACAGCCACTGCTAGGGAGTCATGGAAGCAAACAGCAGAAGAAGCCATGAATACAGAGGCCCTGGTGATTCTGCATCCTTGCGGGCAGCCGCTGCTGGGAACCGTAGCAACTGGATCTTTTAGACATCAGTGTGATGATGTCACAGGCATAGCTCCATCCCAAATGCAATTACTGGGGTTAATGTGGAAGTCAACGTGTCAACATGACATTGTCACACGTACAGCTACGTTCACTGCCATATTTGTTTTGGGGGTAATTTGTTTAATTCAATTACTGCCACCAGAAATATTTATCATTACACTGATCATCCTATGACTTTCATGCATTTAATTTTCAGTGAATGTGTCACTCTGTTACATCACTGAATGGTCTGTAATTTTGGTGCCATTTTATTTATTTTGGTTTAGTATCCGTGCAGTACAGGATTACATCTGTTAACATGACCAGCACTAGCATGTCTCAATCCCTAGCTTATCTATAAGAGAAGGGGTTGCCCCTTCTGCCTTGAAAAGATGGATACATCTATTTGACTCCTATTCAATGGCTATTGGGGGGAACATTTTTCTGCCCATAGGAAACAAGCCAATTTACTTCATATCTTGTTTTGAGGGACATAATAATTATTACAGAATTTACGTGTTGCCTGTTGGTAATGGTGAAATTACCATGAAAATGCTTGAGTTATGCTTTGTGCCACATGTAAATGGAGTTTTAGAATGCCCCAAATTCTTCACCAGGTTGCAGGAAACGTATGAAAAAGTGGGCAATTATGTTGCATCTGTAAAGATCTTTGCTTGCACAGCTCCATGAGACTTTTGAGTGATATGTGTGCTTAAAAAATGTTCTATGATTTGATTTGATTTGATTTGATATGAGTTCAGAGAATTAACTGTATCTCTCGTAAGAGCAACAGGGTAAGACAAACTCTTGTCCAGGAGTCCTCAAGGAAGCCATTGCCATTGTGGAGGACATGAAGAACACGTCTGGGTGGGTGAAAGAGATGAGAAGTACTGCTCTGGCAATGGACAAAAGTTCTGTACAAAGCAGTATCCACAAAGTTGTTGAGGAAGAAATACAAAAGACTAACAGAGGAAATGTTTTGAAAGTGTCTTCTGGTGCAAAGTTGACAAATGTCCCAGACACACAGAAAGTCAAATCTTTTAGATGTGGCAGTATTGCCCACTATTCTAATAGCCCAAATTGGTATGCCAGAGAGCAAGTGTGCTGTACGTGTGGCACTAAGGGGAATTATGCATGTGTGTGTAGGTCCACAGAGAAAGTGAAGACAGTGTAAAATGTGTGCGAGAAAGTGCGAACTATAATTCTAAGTGTAAGTGAGGACAGTGGAAAGGTGGACACTGGTATAATAGTCATGAGAGAGTATGAAATTGAGGTTGGTGGGAAGACATCTGTTGTACTTGCGGACTCAGGTTCACCTTCACCATGATTGGAAAGAAACAATTGGATGCAAAGTTTGCAAATGAGGGAAAATAGTTGGAACCTCCAGATGGTAAACCGGTCAGCTATGGGGATTCGCATATCATTTTGTCAGGTTGCTTGGTATTGAAGGCTGAGTTTAAGAATAGACTAACTTTGGGATGGGATAACTGACACAACATCGACTCTTATAATATCGACCTTCAAAATTATCGAGTTACTAATATCATATACAAAAATATCGAAACCCAATACACAAAACTAAAATAACACAAACATCGATAAAAAAATATCTTAAGAAAGAAATTCTGATGACAAAAATATCGACAACAATAAAAAAGAACACAAAAATATAGATAAAATTAAAATAACATATAGTACAATAAAACAGTGATATGCATAATATCGACAGCACAAACATTGATAAAATGCCAATCAACTATAAATAAACTATTTTCAATAATATAAACAAATAACACATGTCAAACATATAAAACAAACACTAAAAAAATTTAAACATTCATAAAACTAAAACACAAATACACTTAAAAATAAAAAACAAACAAATAAACAAACACTACAACATGAAAATATCACAACTATCAAATATAAACAGACATATATATTACATGTATAAAAATATAACATTTATTAATACATACATTTTAATTATATTACTAAACAAAATAAAAACAAACATTAAATAAACATAATCATCATTAAACTAAATAAATTATAGCTGCCAAATTTTTTAAAAAAAAGCTATCTCAACCATTGACTTTAAACTAGTCAAACCAATAGAAAACTCTAACTAATTCAATAAACACTATAAAATAAATCAAATACTCAACACAACATTTACAGTGAAACAGACAAACACTGCAGAAGGACGAACCTGTGTGAGACAGAAAACAGAATAAAAAACATCTACACAAAGAACTAAACAGAAAAAAATTCATTAAAGGTAAGAACACATTTTTTCAAATAAATAAATACATTTACCTTAAAAACATATAAACAAATTAACTAAAAATATAATTTGTTTTCCTTTATATTTTACAGACTAAATTTAACTAAAACTCCATGTAGAAAATTCCAAAACAACTACAAAATCAACGTTAATGAAAAATATAAAACAAAGTAAGCATAAATCTCAACAAACTAATAGATTTAACTGAATAAAACTAAAAAATGTATTTAAAAAGCAAAACATAACTAACAAATAATTGTATTTTAATTGCTTCTACAGACATCAACAAAACAACATCAACTAAATAAATGACATCACTTCAATAAAGAAAATATTTCCCTTTTTAACCAACAGAAAAAAGAAACCAGTAAATAATCTACAAACATCAACAAAGCATCCAACAAGAAAAGCAAAACAAGATATATTTTGAAATGTAATAATTACATGAACATGTTTACTCTTCAATAATTAATAATTATTAAATACATATACATATAAATATGTTTATATATGTATGTATATACAATGAAAATTACAGAAGGGGCAAAGATCATCTCCTCACAAAAAGGAAAACTACATATGTGCTACATGGGCTATACTTATGCGCCAGAGAAAATAACAAAAAATAAAACCCATTGGATATGTAGTAAATACTACTCCAATTCTTGCTATGGGAGAGCAACAACAATAGAAACAAATGTTATTAATGTTAAGGAACACAACCATCCCCCCAATGTCACAGAAATTGAGGTGAGAGATGCTTTAGAACCCATCAAAGGAGCAAGCACCAGCTCCCAACAAACCAGTACCCAAATATTAAATAACGTACTAACTAGGGTTCCTGAACGTGTAACAGGACAATTATCTTCCATACCAACTCTAAAACGCATAATGCCAGAATTAAAAGATCTACTGCTCAAACACCACCCGCCCCCCAAACATTTGCAGAAATCAAAAATTTACATGAATACTCAGTCACACACAAATATGAAAAATTAATTCTTTATGACAATGACAGTCATGAAAAAAGAATTATCATCTTTGCCACCAACACCAACATTTAATGTGAAACATGGATGATGGATGGGACATTTAAAGTTTGCCCTAAGCCCTTTTATCAACTCTATACTATACACTGCAAATATGAAGAAACTAACATCCCCTTCATATACACGCTACTCTCCAAGAAACAAAATACTACTTACATAGAACCCTTACAATAATAAAAGAACAGACAGAAAACAACTTCCCACCAAAATAATAATAGATTTCGAGCAAGCAACGATTCAGTCAATTTTAAAAATATCTCCACATGCTGCAATACAAGGTTGCTATTATCATTTCAGCAAAAGTATCTGGAGACATCTGCAAAAATCAATCCTAAGGAGAGATTATGCCACAAACAGCAACTTTGCATATTAAATAAAAAAACTAATAACCCTGGCCTATGTACCAACAACAGAAGTAGCCAACCAGTATAATATACTTATTGAAAGTCCTTTCTACCAAGCCTACGAATCAAAATTAACATGCAACCAAGCCATACTTCAGCCGTGAGGGAAACAGCTTTCTAAGCAGCGCACCGACCTCCTGAAAACTGCTGTGAGGGGAATGGCTCCAACATCTGCCGCCATCCACCCGGTGCCACATGCAGCTGGGGAACTACATCACCCAGCTGCCGCAGGGCTCGACGCGGTGGGACTGACGCCACACACGCGCCAGGAGGCGCCTTATCAGCAGGGAGCGCCGAAGCGCTCGGGGGGCATGCAACTAAGCCACACTTCAGCCGTGAGGGAAACGGCTTTCTAAGGAGCGCACCCACCTTCTGACAATTGCCGTGAGGGGAACGGCTCCAACATCTGCCGCCCTCCACCCGGTGGCACACGCAGCTGGGGAACTACATCACCCAGCTGCTCCGAGGCTGGACGCAGTGGGACTGATGCCACACACGCGCCAGGAGGCGCCTTATCAGCAGGGAGCGCCAAAGCGCTCGGGGGGCACGCAACCAAGCCACACTTCAGCCGTGAGGGAAACGGCATTCTAAGCAGCGCACCCACCTCCAGAACATTGCCGTGAGGGGAACGGCTCCAACATCCGCCGCCATCCACCCGGTGCCACACGCAGCTGGGGAACTACATCAGCCAGCTGCCCCGGGGCTCGACGCAGTGGGACTGAAGCCACACAAGCGCCAGGAGGCGCCTTATTGGCAGGGAATGCCTCGCCGCGCGAGTTGCACGCGGGAGAAGCCCGGGACAAGGGCGGGACCATCTGTGGCCATCAGGGGCCAGTAGAGGCCGGGCCGGGCCACCCCCTTTGGTCGTAGAAATGGGGAAACGCAAGCTTAACAACGTTGAAGGTGAAGGTAAGAAAGCTAAAGTCCCCAGGAAATCAGAGTCTATAATTTCTTACCTGACTTCGGCAGTAGGGGTACTCAGTGCAGAAATTGCCAATGCTGTGAAAGAACTGGGTTTGGATGCTGCCCTTATCACTCATGATGTCTATGGTTCTGCTCCAATTTTGGATTTTGTTCCCTCCATTCCACTTGAGCTCATTGTAGTGATTGCGAACCCACCCCAGGCCCCTCAAATTAACCAAGATCGGACTGAGGCTTCAACCCAGGATACAGAGGAGCACATTCTGGGTCAAGACTCCACGGGACTTAGAGATCGAAGGGGAAACGTAGGCTCACTAAAAAATCTCGCAAGCAAATTAAACCTAGTATGGCCTCTGAAAATGATTCAACTGACTTAAGGCTCCCGGCTCACCTGGCAGATTTGGCGGAAGGGTTGTTTAAATCATGGCTGGGGCCGGCCCTCGTGAACATTGCTAAAGGCATTGTGGACACTCTAAACTCTTGTGTGGCTAGTCTATTAAATAAATGTGACCGCATTGATCATTTTATAAAGGAATGCAGGGCACATCATCCTAGGCCAATAGTGTCACGGGAGGTACGGGAGAGCCCTAAATCACAGACTGGTCATTGAGTAGTAACTGATATTCTATTCTGTGAAAATTCCGACAGTAAGACAACAAGTCCAGAGAAGCTGGGGCCCAGGGGGGAGGTCAATCTCAGTAGGCGACTGACCAGGTCCGCAGAGATTACATCATAGAAAGCAGCGGGGTTAGTACAACCTAAACCTGTTATGAGCTTTACAAAGCCTACCCTCCACAGGGGCTTTACTTTAAATCTTCCACCTGATGCTGCGCCTCTGGTAGCAGTACTAACTGGGGTTCCTCCCATAAATATTGGTGCAGTGGAAACCGAGTATGATCTTTTGAGGAAGGCTGAATTGTGGTGTTCTCAATTTAGTAGTGGAGGAGTTGACATCACCTCGCATATTATTTTTGCTAGACGGGTTGCGTGGGTAGGTAGTAAATGTATACCGGGTGACTTTGTGGTAATAAACTTTAATACACCAAATGTGGCTGACAGATTGTTCTGGGACGGATCTGAAATTGTGGGCTCTGGTATTAGGCCGCTTCCCTTGGGCTATTTTTATCCTCCGGTATTCCATACACACATTGGTTTTTCTAGCGTAGACGCCCAACCAATTAGATGCCCCCACTCTGAAATGGCTGTCAACAACAACAACACATACCAAGCTCAGCAGGCATCACTGAGGAAGGAGGGATGGAGCTCACTCTCACAAAGCACAATGGGTACTCACTCTACAGAAAGTTCCACAGAGCTAACTCTGGAAAATAGGTTCACACCTCTCTCCAATATGGAAGTTAATGATTGACTTCATAAGCAAGAGTCAGCGCCTCTAGGTTGCAATAGGGCGGTAGTTCATTCCTCTTCCCGTAAATTCCTTAGTTGGAAAATAGCGGAATTAAAGAATAAATGCAATGATGAGAGGTTGAAAAATGTTGTGAAGCAACATGACATCATTGCTTTACAGGAGACCTGGGACATAGAAAATAGCTTTTGTCTAGATGGGTATTCCAGTTTCTTCACAAAGGCAGTTCCAGGGTTAGGGGGTAGACCCAAAGAAGGTATGCTTATGTTTATTTCATTAGAGCTAGGTGGTTCCTTCAAACAGCTTGAGCTGTCCTCAGATAATATACTAATTTTGGAATGGGTAGGTCCCAACTATCCAACCACTCTTTTGATTAATTTCTATAATGCCATGGAGAAGGACCTGCGCAACCTACACCTTAATTCCCTGGCGGATTTTTTAGAGGATTATAAATCCTTATATAACACTTTATTCAAATCCATATTAATGGGAGATTTTAACATTCATCCGTGTAGCTGGGATTGCCTGGCAGAACAGCAGTTGGGCCCTGCTGGATCCATTACCACACACTTTGAACATATCCCACAGGGGGAAGATCTATTAGCTAGTATGAACCTGTTTGAGAAAGACGGTTTTAGGGGGGAGGATAGGGCCCCGACATTCAAAGGAAGAGAAGAGACTCAAACACGGTAATAGCTTTTATTTTTATTTCGGCAGGATTGGTAACTAAGGCCACCTCTTATGAAGTAGTGGTCTCTGTCTACAGTGATCATAATCCTGTTGTTTTGGCCTTAGACTTGGGGGATGTGATATTTAGACGGGAGCTGAGTACGATAAACACCACCACTCTGATTCCCAATGGTCAGGCCAGGAGGCTTAATTGGACTAAGTTAGTTCCAGACACTTTTATGTTGGATCTTCTTATTAAGGCAGAGGCGGATTTCGCAGTCTGCCTAGATAGCACAGCCACTGGCAACGATATCATTGGTGCCTATGTCGACATTTGCACTATAATCAATCAGGATTTAAAAACCAAATCTAGGCAGAAAGAGTACAACCACCCTAGGTAGTTTGATGCCAAATGTTCTAAGGCACATAAGGATCTGATACAAGCACTAAAACTGAAACCTAGGAATAGGGAGCTCATTGCCAGGATGAGAAAGACCTATAAATTCGCTATGTCCTGTAGGAAAAAGGCTATTAAAAACGAGGCCTGGAATAATCTCATTTCTACAGATATCCTAAAGGATAGTAATACATTTTGGGCCACAATTAATCATCCTTTTTTCTCCGGGGTTGAGAACACGGTTTTGGACTGTGTGATCCCCGATGATCTATGGGTATCCCATTTCAGCAAGATTTATGATATCGAGGAGTGTTCTCCCATTGTAGCCTCGGGTCATACTACATCGTATTCAGCCCCTCCATTACACTTTGAGATGGCCAAGGTGCAAAGGGCGATAGAGGAGACGTCTATAAATAAGGCTCCAGGCCCAGACGGAGTCCCAGCAGATCTTTATAGGACCCTTCCAAAATTCTGGGCGAAGATACTTACAAACGTCTTTAATTCCTCAAGCATCAGTGGATTCCCCCTATCCTGGGCAACATCGATTATAATACCAGTGTTCAAAAAAGGTTTGAGGAGTGACCCCTCTTGCTACAGGCCTATCTCTCTGATTGACTCTGCCGTTAAAATCTTGGGCAGAGTCATACTGCACAATTTGGAAGATTACCTGGAGGAAAGGGGGTCCTCTCCAACCTTCAATATGGGTTTAGGGCAAAAAGAGGCACTTTAGACCAGTGTCTAAACCTGCAGATGCTTATAAGCAAATATACCCAGGCGAAGGAAGGTATGCTCTATATGGGCTTTATGGACCTCTCATCGGCCTTCGACATGGTAAACCAGGCGATCCTAACTAATTTAGGAATGGATCCCTCCTTGGTTAACTTCCTAGCGACCCTTCACCAAGGACTCCTGGCGACTATTAGAATTAACAAGGAGGGGGGCTATACTAGTTATTTTAATTCCAAGCGAGGTGTCAGGCAGGGGTATCCTGCCCCCCCTCTTGTTTACCTTATATATAAATTCCTTGGACAAACATTGAGAGGGGGCTACCTTAGACGTTCCATGTGTGAGAGACTCCGCAGTCCCGATCCTCCTCTATGCGGACGATGCGGTCCTATTGGCCCGCACTGGACTGGGGCTGCAGAGCCTTTTGGACGCCTTTGGTTATTTTATGAGGTCCCTAGACCTACAGGTGAACAGCAAAAAGTCCCATGTCATGGTGGTAGGTAAACGTCTGAAGGCCCAAAAAATAAAACGTTTACCTGCAATGGGGCGGAGCTGTTCAGGGTGCCGGTTTTTACATATTTATGTGTCATTTTTTACGAAAAGGGTAACTGGGCCCCTCAATTAAATGCCAAAGGTATAGCTGTCGCAAGATCAACCTCTGCACTATTGGGCTTCGCAAAACTTTTGGGATCGAGGCCCATGGAATCCCTATTAACAGTTTACAAATCCAAATGTTTGTCCATAGCACTGTATGGTGCTTCACTTTGGGGCTATTTACCGCAAGGTAAAATGCAGATAATGGAGAATACATTTTAAAGGTCATTATTAGCAGTCCCCCAATCTACTCCTGTATTTTCCCTGCACTCAAAGCTAGGTTTGGGATATATCACGGATCTCTTACAGTTGGCTCCAATGACCTGCTGGATTAAAACCTGGCTTAATAGTGAGATCACACTGAATCACTCCATTTTAAAAGATTGTATGGTGTTAGACAAGGCTAACAAAATACCCTGGCTAGTTTATATTAGAGAGACATTTTGTAAATTGGGTCGACCGGAATTGTACTCGTCCCCAAACCTGCTACAAAAGGGTGACCTAGAGTGGATTAAGAACAATTTTTTAGGTCTAGCGGAGCAATAACGGGAGAAGGTGGAATTGATAAAACCCTCTGTCAGAGCATTTTATGTTCTGACGACCTCGCCACTTCTTGAACCATATCTGAAGATTGTGACAATCCCTTTTCACCGTCATCTGTTAATCAGATTTAGAGTCAATATTGTTCATTTCTCCCTCGGTCACTTTCCAGTACGGGGTAACCCCGAGTCATCAATTTCTTGCAGCCGCGATAATTTTTCTAGCCAAACCCTCATGCACTTTATGATGGCGCAGAGACCCAACTCCGGACAACATGGCTGCCCTCAAGCTCGCCACCCGAAAGCATCACCAACTCATCCACGCCACCAAGAAAACCGCATTCAAGGAACGACTGGACAACAACGCACACAACAGCAAGGAACTCTTCAACATCGTCAAAGAGCTCTCCAACCCCAACGCCGGAAACACCGACATCACCCCTTCGCAAGACCTCTGCAACTCCCTCGCCTCCTACTTCCACAACAAGATCGCAGACATACACAACAGCTTCAGCACTCAACCGATGCACGCCACGACCGAACCATCGCCCCCCACCACCACCCTCCATGCCTGGACTCCCATCACCACCGAAGACACCGTCCGCACGATGAACTCCATCCACTCCGAATCTCCGACTGACCCATGCCCTCACCACGTCTTCAACAAGGCTGACGCTGTCATCGCACCCCACCTGTGGGACATCATCAACACCTCCTTCGACACTGCTACCTTCCCGGAGAGCTGGAAGCACGCCGAACTCAGCGCCCTACTCAAGAAGCCATCAGCCGACCCCACCGACCTCAAGAACTACCGCCCCATCTCGCTGCTCCCGTTTCTTGCAAAAGTCATCGAGAAGACCGTCAACAAGCAGCTGGCCGCCTTCCTCGAGACGAACGGATCCCTCGACCCCTCGCAGTCTGGCTTCCGGGCCAACCACAGCACCGAGACCGCCCTGATCGCAGCCACCGATGACATCCGAACTCTGCTCGACAACGGAGAAACAGCGGCCCTCATCCTCCTAGACCTCTCCGCCGCCTTCGACACTGTCTGCCACCGTACCCTAGTACAGCGCCTCAGCAACATCGGAGTCCAGGAGAGGGCACTCGAGTGGATCATCTTCTTCCTCGCCGGAAGGACACAGAGAGTCCGCCTCCCTCCGTTCAGATCTGAAGCCACCGAAGTCATCTGCGGCGTTCCTCAAGGCTCCTCGCTCAGCCCAACCCTCTTCAACGTCTACATGAGCCCCCTCGCAGACATCGCACGCCATCACAACCTCAACATCATCTCCTATGCCAACGACACCCAGCTGATCCTCTCCCTCACCAACGACCCCGCCACCACCAGAGCCAACCTTCACGAAGGGATGAAAGAGGTAGCCGAATGGATGAAGAACAGCCGCCTGAAACTGAACTCGGACAAGACGGAAGTCCTCATCCTGGGATCCTCACCCTCCGCCTGGGACGACTCCTGGTGGCCCCCCACCCTAGGCAGGGCACCCAAACCAACAGACCACGCACTCAACATGGGCTTCATCCTGGACTCCTCCCTCTCCATGACCAGACAAGTCAACGCCGTCTCCTCATCGTGCTTCAACATCCTGCGCATGCTACGTAAGATCTTCCGGTGGATCCCCACCGAGACCAGGAAGACGGTCACCCAGGCCCTCGTCACCAGCCGTCTGGACTACGGCAACTCCCTCTACGCTGGAACAACCGCCAAACTCCAGAAGAGACTCCAGCGGATCCAGAACGCCTCAGCACGACTCATCCTGGACATGCCCCGTCGCAGCCACATCTCCGGACACCTGAGAGACCTGCACTGGCTCCCGGTCAACAAGAGAATCACCTTCCAACTCCTCACCCACGCACACAAAGCCCTACACAACCAAGGCCCAGGATACCTCAACAGCCGCCTCAACTTCTACGCTCCCAAACGAGAGCTCCGATCGACCGGCCACGCCCTTGCCGCCGTCCCCCGCATCCGAAGAGCCACCACAGGGGGACGGTCCTTCTCCTACCTCGCCGCCAAGACATGGAACTCCCTACCGACCCACCTCCGCCTGACCCAGGACCACCTCGCCTTCAGGAAGCAACTCAAGACCTGGCTGTTCGAGCAGTAGCGGACCCCCCTCCCCTAGCGCCTTGAGGCCCTCTGGGTGAGTAGTGCGCTATATAAATGATATGATTGATTGATTGATCATGTTTTGTGACCAATATGCCGACATCAGGAAACAGTTCTTAGTACCACTCCTTAGAGCGGCGGGGTTCGTTCAAGTAAGGCCTGCACTCATGTACTTACAATTTTTAGGCAGTCCCGTGTGATTTACAGGGTTCCCTGTTTCCTGGTGGCTGCGGTACGAAATAAAGCTAAAAGATCAGCGGCAATAGAGACTCTGGTGTGATTGTACATCCTCTGTTATCGAATTTTTATCTTTAGTATTTTAACCTTTTTATGAAGTTTATGTATACTAATGATGAAATTGGTTTTAATGTATTTTTATCCCATGTTTGTATTATTGTGATAGCTTTTATGACTTTAATTAATCGAAAAAAGTGTTATTTGACTTGACTTGACTTGAACACCCTTCCTTGACTACTTTGAAGACACCTGGGTAGGAAGACTACATAGGTCAGGGCACTGAAGACAACCCAAGTTCCAAATCCCCTGGAGGAACATTTATCAAAGCACCCTAGCATAAAAAGCTAAAACAAATAACACAGTGGAAGGATGGCATAAAGCCTTGCAAGCCACAATAGGAAGAGGACAACCAACTTTACACAAACTAATATACTAAATAATAAAAACAAAGGGGCATATCAGCAATAGCCAGTGATAATTATCACAAAGCGCGCTTAGCGTGAGTATAATTATCGCAAGCTATCGCTGGATTATATTGACGAGATAGCGCGCTATCAGCAACGCTTATCTCCAATACGATAAAAAATTCAGCGATAGCGGCTAAATGTGCAATTATCGCTGGAAATCCATGGATAAAAGCACGTCGATAGGGGGAGCCTGAGTTTAGTTGGTTTGGAGTTGGAATAGTAATTTTTTATGGTTTATTATCCAGCACTTTCCCTGAGTTTAGTAGGTTTGGAGTTGGAATAGTAATTTTTTATGGTTTATAATATAGCATATTTTAGACTTTCTATGTAAATAAAAAATAAAAAAGGATATCTTTGTAGACTAAAAATAAAAATGGATATCTTTTTATTTGCACAGAAAGTCTAAAAAATGCTATATAATAAACCATAACAAATTACTATTCCAACTCCAAACCAACTAAACTCAGGGAAAGTACTGGCTAATAAACAATAAAACAATTACTATTCCAACTCCCAAAGCAACTAAACTCAGGGAAAGTGCTGGATAATAAAACATAAGAAAATACTATTCCAACTCAAAAAGCAACTAAACTCAAGGAAAGTGCTGAATAATAAACCAAAACAATGACTATTCCAACTCAAAAAGCAACTAAACTCAGGGAAAGTGCTGAATAATATCCAAACAAATTACTATTCCAACTCCAAAAAATCCAGAAATATGAAAAAACATTATTTATAAAAATATACAAATTATTTTAAAACTAAAAAATGTAACAGAAACATTTCCAAAATATGTTAAAAAGTTTTTAAAAAAAAATGTTCTTTAAAAAAAACGATGTATTATAAATTTAAATATTTAAATAAATTTTTTAACATAAAATGTGACTTTTTTTCTTCTAGCAAAAATTCAAGTAATTAAAAAATGTATTCTTAATTTCCCTTGATTTTTTATAAAAAATGTAATTTATTAAAATGTTCAAAATATAAAAAATGAACAAATATATTAATGTTTTAAAATTTTGTAAAACAAATCAGTATGAAATATTTCATACATAAAAATAAACATATGGCGGTCGATTCCGATTCGGTAAAATCCCCTACGATTCGCCGTAAGGAGCATTTTTCCCGAACGAATCATACACCTTCAACGTCCCCGTAAAAACGATGAAGTACGATCCGAACCCAAAGCAGATGTCTGTACGAATCGTACAAAAGACCATACGACTGAAAAATACATACAAATCGCATTCGGAACACGCAGTACGTGACGTCCGTACGGATTGAAGCTGCTTGTCATGAACCAGCAAGTACGATTCGTTAAGACAACACTCCGTACGTCTCTTTTTCTACAGAAGTTTAAAACGTCCGTAAAAGCATATTTCGTCTTGAACCGCATGCAAAACTGACCCCCCCTGGTACGCGAGTGCACCCCATGATTGCAGGGGTACGGTGCGTAGGGGTACTGTGCATGGGTATACGGTGCGTAGGTGTACGGTGCATTGGGGTATGGCGCGTACCCCCATGATTGCAGGGGCACGGTGCATAGGGGTACGGTGCAAGGGTTTACGGTGCGTAGGTGTACGGTGCATTGGGGTACGGTGCGTACCCCATGATTGCAGGGGTACTGTGTGTATGTGAATGTGTCGTTCTCCATACGAATTGCTCAAACAACGTTTTCCGTACGAATCGCGTTCTCGTTCCCCGGTCGGTATCGTACTTGTCGGGTCGTACAGGAAGTTTACGATTCATACGGTTCACCGTGAGGGTCAGTTTCGTAAGGATTCTTCCTTGCTTTTCGTATGGTTCGCACACATTTGTACGTATTCTTTTCCTACGGATCGTACTACGGGATTTGGACGGATTTTTACAATTCATACAGAAACGGCTACGAATACGATTCGTCGTACAGATCAGTTTCCCGAATCGGAATCGACCCCATAATGTTCCTGACATATTTTTATTTAAAATATGTATTAATATTTAAAAATTACTTTTAATAATTTTTATATTATTTACATAAAAATATTTATACCTCAAAAAGAAAACTTCCAATTCGGGCTGGACTGTTCCCATGAGTGGAAAACAACTACGGGTGGGCTCTAATCAGCAAGGCTGAGCCAGAATATCCATGAACAAAAAAAGGTGCCAGTGCTGATGTGGATAATATTTAACCAACTAATGCCCAAAACAGAACTCGAAGGAATCAAGAACGGGATTAACTATTTAATAGTTTTTTTATTTTTAACAAAATTTAGGACAAGCAAAACTTCTCAATCTTTTCATATACAAAAGGACATATTTACAAAAGGACACAGGAAACTAAGGGATAAGTTTGGAGTTCATCAGTCATACATGTATCATACATATCACATACATTCAAAACACAATCATACCACTTGGGTACAGGGGAGGTGTGGGGTACAAATAGCAATAAAATTCTGTACACTAAGATATACTACAAAAGATATACTACAAAATAAACTCAGCAATAGGCCACTGTCTGCGGACACTATTTACAGAAAGAATGATGGAAAACAATCACTCTATACTGTACAATCCTGGAATAGTCTACAAACAAAATTTTTTAACAGTAGAACTCGGTATTGTACTAGCGACCAAGAAAAAAACCAATGAACTCTTGTCGCTCTCGCAGACAACGTGTGGCAGGGGCCTACGCGTTTCGAATCCCGTTGACTTCCCTGGGATTCTCTTCAGGACCTTGTGTAGTATCTGGATGAGGAATAAATGAAACAAAAATACAAAAATTACAAACAGGAGAATGTTTTTTAAGTAATCAAGAGACCAACCATCAGTAAACCCAACCTAGTGAAATTCCGTATCTCTGGTTTCTTACCGGTGGAGATGAAGCCAAATAAAAATGGTAACGTGGGGGCACAATACAGTTGTCTTTATATCTATAAATGCAAAGGCATATATTTAGTTTAACCTCCTAGAATGTAATGGAAAAGAGGGGTTTTGAACATTTTCTGCGGGCCTACTTGCCTGGTGTCCTTGCTATGTAGGCCTTCGTCCTACGAACTGGGGAGAATGGAGACTCAAGCTGAAAACCAGAGCAGAACTCGGAATCTTTCTGTTGGTGAAAATGATATTCTTTAGATTCGGCTTCTAATCGTAACCCCGAGATTAGTCTATAGTCAAAGTCACGCTTACCAACGGCACAAGGTAGCCTTGGTTTTTCAAGCTTCAAACCGGAGTCTGATAGTATATCCAGTCGTTGTGTAAGGTGGAGAAAACAACGATTATAATAGCACATTGAATGCCGTATTTAAAGTGAAGCAGTTGTAAAACCATTGTTACCTTAGCTGGTCAGGCGGGGGGCCATAGAGAGATTTATCTATTCCTCACAAGTGAAGGGCGTTTAGCGATCTAAAGGAATTGAAGCGGTAACAAAGTAAGTTGGTTTGAATGGATCAAACAGCGGCAAATTTTTTCTATAATATGATCGTCACATCACTCCGCTTACCGCTAACGTTGACCAAGGTGGAATATAGTCACGAATCCTAAGTTTTATTTTTGCCTATGCCTGGAAAAGTAAATGAAAAAGTGATATAAAATGCAGGCACTTCAGTTAACCATAAACTGGAACTAAATAAGCAAATACGCTTACCGCCTGGTATCTCTATTGTCGCTTCCAGCAGGCATTGAATCTGCACGCTCGTGAAAACTTAATTTTAAACTGACCTGTAATGAAACAAGCCCGGTTTTTAAAAAGAATATAAAGTACTAACAACGGAGGATAAAGAACAGGGGGAGTTTAGACTTACTCATAAAGTTAGCCGGCAGCCGCCGGTCAACTGGCGTTGTGGAAGGAACTAATCTCTGGCGCATGCGTCTCGCAGACCATAGGTTGCTACTCTCTGACCTATATAGGGTAGAGAGGCGCGCTTTTAGCGACGGAAGGAAATGCCAGACTGGATTTCGAAGCCTTACGCAGCAGGTGTATAAGTCTGTGTATTTAACACCAAAAGTAACCGTGGTTGTAATGAGGTTCTCACAATTTGAAGATTTCACTCCGTTCGTTAAGACCAGATGTGGTCGTGTCAAATTTAACAATAAGGTATGCCTCCCTTTTAGACAGTTGTAAGTTCATGTCCCCCCCACGGGGATCCTTCTCGATCCGTGATATTACCGTCCATTTGAGGTCACTGATATTATGCTGCATTTGTGTCCAATGTTGCACCAATGGTGCGTTCTCAATTTTATGTCTCAGTCTCGATTTATGTTGTGAAATGCGCTGTCGCACTTCTTGACTGGTTTTCCCTATATACAGGAGTAGGCAGGGACATATTATGCCATATACGACATATTTGCTTTTGCAATTGCTGAATGAATTGTGTTTCCACGATATTCCATTATGTTGGAAAAGGGAACCTTCCACTGTGGACGCACAACACAAACAACTACCACATTTGTGATGTCCCATCACCGGGGGCATTTCCATCCTTTGTCGCAGTGTGGGCGGCTTGGATGTTGGCAAGGCCGCACGTACGATGTGATTGGCAATGTTGTTTTCCTTCTTGAATGCAAACAGGGGCAACTCTTGCAGGTTGTCATCCAAGTTGTTCACTAGATGCCAATTTTGCTTAATGATTTTCTTGAGCTGATTGGCGTTGGGACAGAAAGTTGTCACGCAAACCTGTCGTTTCAAGTTGGGTTTCTCTTTCCGTTCTAGAAGGGTTTCACGTGGGGTCCACTGGGCTCGCTTTTTGCAATTTTTTACTAGCTTTTTCGGGTAGCCTCTATCACACAACTTTGATATTAGTTTCTCTGAGTGTAGATGGAAATCCTCATTATACGTGTGGTTTCGGCATACCCGCAGAAACTGCCCGTAAGGGAGATTTTCCTTGAGGCTCCGGGGATGGTTGCTGTTAAACATCAGAGCTTTGTTGCGGTCCGTGGGTTTGGTAAACAGCGTAGTAGCTAATTTACCTTCTCTCGGGAAAACCTCAACGTCCAGAAAAGAAATTTTACTCATGGACTGAGTTAGGCTGAATTTGATGTCAGCTGTCCTAGAGTTTAGCCATTGATGGAACTGGGACAAGGTGTTACTGTCTCCTGTCCAAATCATGAACACATCGTCAATAAATCGGAGCCAAGTTCCGATATATTGATGGAATGGGTTGTTGTTATGTATGAAAGTATCCTCATACAGGGACATAAAGAGCACCGCTAATTCGGGCGCAAAGGGGCAGCCCATAGCTACACCTTTCACTTGGAAGAAGAACTCCTTATTGAAACTAAAGTAATTCTTCTTCAATGCGAAAGTAGCGAGATCGAGTAAGAATTTTGTGGGTACTCGGGTTGGGCGAGGTCTTGAATCCAGAAAGTGGGACAATACAGCAATTGCCTCGTCCTGAGGAATCTGTGTGTACAAGGATGTCACATCTAGGGTGACCAGGATATCCCGATGTTCACTAAACTCAATCTTGGACAACTTGTTAATAAAGTCCGTGGTATCCTGCAGGTAAGATGTCACCAGACACATAAATTCCTTCAAGAAACAATCTACGTATTTTGAAATAGGCTCAAGCAGGGAACCACATCCTGCCACGATGGGTCTGCCTGACGGATGATTGTCATCTTTGTGGATTTTAGGTAATACGTAGAACACCGGAGTCTTGGGGTGTTTGATCTTAAGATATTCAAATTCTTTAGGGCCGACAAAGCCTTGATCGAACCCATCTTGTACTATCAAGAAGAGTTCGTTTTGAACAGGAAGTGGCCGTGGAGGTCCGTCCGAATTTGTTTCTTTTTTAGACGAAGTAACTTCTCAGCCTCGTTGGACGATGTAGCGGTCTCACTAAGGGTGACTGAAGAGAATACGGGAGGATCACTAAGCAAGTTTCTGATGTGGTCTTCTGAATAGGCAAAGGTGTCCTTATCTGCCATTACTTGAAAAACAAAAAGAAAAAAGGAAAAGTTTTACAAAACATACAACTCTAGACACAATATTAACAAATACAAACTCACAAGGTCAATAGATTAACCTACACTTCAAAAAATGAAGCAGAACTTAACCTCGCAGGCAGGTGCCTGCTATTAATAAGTGGAAAACAACTACGGGTGGGCTCTAATCAGCAAGGCTGAGCCAGAATATCAATGAACAAAAAAAGGTGCCAGTGCTGATGTGGATAATATTTAACCAACTAATGCCCAAAACAGAACTCGAAGGAATCAAGAACGGGATTAACTATTTAATAGTTTTTTTATTTTTAACAAAATTTAGGACAAGCAAAACTTCTCAATTTTTTCATATACAAAAGGACATATTTACAAAAGGACACAGGAAACTAAGGGATAAGTTTGGAGTTCATCAGTCATACATGTTTCATACATATCACATACATTCAAAACACAATCATACCACTTGGGGACAGGGGAGGTGTGGGGTACAAATAGCAATAAAATTCTGTACACTAAGATATACTACAAAAGATATACTACAAAATAAACTCAGCAATAGGCCACTGTCTGCGGACACTATTTACAGAAAGAATGATGGAAAACAATCACTCTATACTGTACAATCCTGGAATAGTCTACAAACAAAACTTTTTAACAGTAGAACTCGGTATTGTACTAGCGACCAAGAAAAAAACCAATGAACTCTTGTCGCTCTCGCAGACAACGTGTGGCAGGGGCCTACGCGTTTCGAATCCCGTTGACTTCCCTGGGATTCTCTTCAGGGCCTTGTGTAGTATCTGGATGAGGAATAAATGAAACAAAAATAAAAAAATTACAAACAGGAGAATGTTTTTTAAGTAATCAAGAGACCAACCATCAGTAAACCCAACCTAGTGAAATTCCGTATCTCTGGTTTCTTACCGGTGGAGATGAAGCCAAATAAGAATGGTAACATGGGGGCACAATACAGTTGTCTTTATATCTATAAATGCAAAGGCATATATTTAGTTTAACCTCCTAGAATGTAATGGAAAAGAGGGGTTTTGAACATTTTCTGCGGGCCTACTTGCCTGGTGTCCTTGCTATGTAGGCCTTCGTCCTACGAACTGGGGAGAATGGAGACTCAAGCTGAAAACCAGAGCAGAACTCGGAATCTTTCTGTTGGTGAAAATGATATTCTTTAGATTCGGCTTCTAATCGTAACCCCGAGATTAGTCTATAGTCAAAGTCACGCTTACCAACGGCACAAGGTAGCCTTGGTTTTTCAAGCTTCAAACCTGAGTCTGATAGTATATCCAGTCGTTCTGTAAGGGGGAGAAAACGACGATTATAATAGCACATTGAGTGCCGTATTTAAAGTGAAGCAGTTGTAAAACCGTTGTTACCTTAGCTGGTCAGGCGGGGGGCCATAGAGAGATTTATCTATTCCTCACAAGTGAAGGGCGTTTAGCGATCTAAAGGAATTGAAGCGGTAACAAAGTAAGTTGGTTTGAATGGATCAAACAAGCGGCTAATTTTTTCTATAATATGATCGTCACATCACTCCGCTTACCGCTAACGTTGACCAAGGTGGAATATAGTCACGAATCCTAAGTTTTATTTTTGCCTATGCCTGGAAAAGTAAATGAAAAAGTGATATAAAATGCAGGCACTTCAGTTAACCATAAACTGGAACTAAATAAGCAAATACGCTTACCGCCTGGTATCTCTATTGTCGCTTCCAGCAGGCATTGAATCTGCACGCTCGTGAAAACTTAATTTTAAACTGACCTGTAATGAAACAAGCCCGGTTTTTAAAAAAAATGTAAAGTACTAACAACGGAGGATAAAGAACAGGGGGAGTTTAGACTTACTCATAAAGTTAGCCGGCAGCCGCCGGTCAACTGGCGTTGTGGAAGGAACTAATCTCTGGCGCATGCGTCTCGCAGACCATATACGACATATTTGCTTTTGCAATTGCTGAATGAATTGTGTTTCCACGATGTTCCATTATGTTGGAAAAGGGAACCTTCCACTGTGGACGCACAACACAAACAACTACCACATTTGTGATGTCCCATCACCGGGGGCATTCCCATCATTTGTCGCAGTGTGGGCGGCTTGGATGTTGGCAAGGCCGCACGTACGATGTGATTGGCAATGTTGTTTTCCTTCTTGAATGCAAACAGGGGCAACTCTTGCAGGTTGTCATCCAAGTTGTTCACTAGATGCCAATTTTGCTTAATGATTTTTTTGAGCTGATTAGCGTTGGGACAGAAAGTTGTCACGCAAACCTGTTGTTTCAAGTTGGGTTTCTCTTTTCGTTCTAGAAGGGTTTCACGTGGGGTCCACTGGGCTCGCTTTTTGCAATTTTTTACTAGCTTTTTCGGGTAGCCTCTATCACACAACTTTGATATTAGTTTCTCTGAGTGTAGATGGAAATCCTCATTATACGTGCAGTTTCGGCGTACCCGCAGAAACTGCCCGTAAGGGAGATTTTCCTTGAGGCTCCGGGGATGGTTGCTGTTAAACATCAGAGCTTTGTTGCGGTCCGTGGGTTTGGTAAACAGCGTAGTAGCTAATTTACCTTCTCTCTGGAAAACCTCAACGTCCAGAAAAGAAATTTTACTCATGGACTGAGTTAGGCTGAATTTGATGTCAGCTGTCCTAGAGTTTAGCCATTGATGGAACTGGGACAAGTTGTTACTGTCTCCTGTCCAAATCATGAACACATCGTCAATAAATCGGAGCCAAGTTCCGATATATTGATGGAATGGGTTGTTGTTATGTATGAAAGTATCCTCATACAGGGACATAAAGAGCACCGCTAATTCGGGCGCAAAGGGGCAGCCCATAGCTACACCTTTCACTTGGAAGAAGAACTCCTTATTGAAACTAAAGTAATTCTTCTTCAATGCGAAAGTAGCGAGATCGAGTAAGAATTTTGTGGGTACTCGCGTTGGGTGAGGTCTTGAATCCAGAAAGTGGGACAATACAGCAATTGCCTCGTCCTGAGGAATCTGTGTGTACAAGGATGTCACATCTAGGGTGACCAGGATATCCCGATGTTCACTAAACTCAATCTTGGACAATTTGTTAATAAAGTCCGTGGTATCCTGCAGGTAAGATGTCACCAGACACATAAATTCCTTCAAGAAACAATCTACGTATTTTGAAATAGGCTCAAGCAGGGAACCACATCCTGCCACGATGGGTCTGCCTGGCGGATGATTGTCATCTTTGTGGATTTTAGGTAATACGTAGAACACCGGAGTCTTGGGGTGTTTGATCTTAAGATATTCAAATTCTTTAGGGCCGACAAAGCCTTGATCAAACCCATCTTGTACTATCAAGAAGAGTTCGTTTTGAACAGGAAGTGGCCGTGGAGGTCCGTCCGAATTTGTTTCTTTTTTAGACGAAGTAACTTCTCAGCCTCGTTGGACGATGTAGCGGTCTCACTAAGGGTGACTGAAGAGAATACGGGAGGATCACTAAGCAAGTTTCTGAAGTGGTCTTCTGAATAGGCAAAGGTGTCCTTATCTGCCATTACTTGAAAAACAAAAAGAAAAAAGGAAAAGTTTTACAAAACATACAACTCTAGACACAATATTAACAAATACAAACTCACAAGGTCAATAGATTAACCTACACTTCAAAAAATGAAGCAGAACTTAACCTCGCAGGCAGGTGCCTGCTATTAATAAGTGGAAAACAACTACGGGTGGGCTCTAATCAGCAAGGCTGAGCCAGAATATCAATGAACAAAAAAAGGTGCCAGTGCTGATGTGGATAATATTTAACCAACTAATGCCCAAAACAGAACTCGAAGGAATCAAGAACGGGATTAACTATTTAATAGTTTTTTTATTTTTAACAAAATTTAGGACAAGCAAAACTTCTCAATTTTTTCATATACAAAAGGACATATTTACAAAAGGACACAGGAAACTAAGGGATAAGTTTGGAGTTCATCAGTCATACATGCTTCATACATATCACATACATTCAAAACACAATCATACCACTTGGGGACAGGGGAGGTGTGGGGTACAAATAGCAATAAAATTCTGTACACTAAGATATACTACAAAAGATATACTACAAAATAAACTCAGCAATAGGCCACTGTCTGCGGACACTATTTACAGAAAGAATGAGGGGAAACAATCACTCTATACTGTACAATCCTGGAATAGTCTACAAACAAAACTTTTTAACAGTAGAACTCGGTATTGTACTAGCGACCAAGAAAAAAACCAATGAACTCTTGTCGCTCTCGCAGACAACGTGTGGCAGGGGCCTACGCGTTTCGAATCCCGTTGACTTCCCTGGGATTCTCTTCAGGGCCTTGTGTAGTATCTGGATGAGGAATAAATGAAACAAAAATACAAAAATTACAAACAGGAGAATGTTTTTTAAGTAATCAAGAGACCAACCATCAGTAAACCCAACCTAGTGAAATTCCGTATCTCTGGTTTCTTACCGGTGGAGATGAAGCCAAATAAGAATGGTAACGTGGGGGCACAATACAGTTGTCTTTATATCTATAAATGCAAAGGCATATATTTAGTTTAACCTCCTAGAATGTAATGGAAAAGAGGGGTTTTGAACATTTTCTGCGGGCCTACTTGCCTGGTGTCCTTGCTATGTAGGCCTTCGTCCTACGAACTGGGGAGAATGGAGACTCAAGCTGAAAACCAGAGCAGAACTCGGAATCTTTCTGTTGGTGAAAATGATATTCTTTAGATTCGGCTTCTAATCGTAACCCCGCCATTAGTCTATAGTCAAAGTCACGCTTACCAACGGCACAAGGTAGCCTTGGTTTTTCAAGCTTCAAACCGGAGTCTGATAGTATATCCAGTCGTTCTGTAAGGTGGAGAAAACGACGATTATAATAGCACATTGAATGCCGTATTTAAAGTGAAGCAGTTGTAAAACCGTTGTTACCTTAGCTGGTCAGGCGGGGGGCCATAGAGAGATTTATCTATTCCTCACAAGTGAAGGGCGTTTAGCGATCTAAAGGAATTGAAGCGGTAACAAAGTAAGTTGGTTTGAATGGATCAAACAAGCGGCTAATTTTTTCTATAATATGATCGTCACATCACTCCGCTTACCGCTAACGTTGACCAAGGTGGAATATAGTCACGAATCCTAAGTTTTATTTTTGCCTATGCCTGGAAAAGTAAATGAAAAAGTGATATAAAATGCAGGCACTTCAGTTAACCATAAACTGGAACTAAATAAGCAAATACGCTTACCGCCTGGTATCTCTATTGTCGCTTCCAGCAGGCATTGAATCTGCACGCTCGTGAAAACTTAATTTTAAACTGACCTGTAATGAAACAAGCCCGGTTTTAAAAAAAAATGTAAAGTACTAACAACGGAGGATAAAGAACAGGGGGAGTTTAGACTTACTCATAAAGTTAGCCGGCAGCCGCCGGTCAACTGGCGTTGTGGAAGGAACTAATCTCTGGCGCATGCGTCTCGCAGACCATAGGTTGCTACTCTCTGACCTATCTAGGGTAGAGAGGCGTGCTTTTAGCGACGGAAGGAAATGCCGGACTGGATTTCGAAGCCTTACGCAGCAGGTGTATAAGTCTGCGTATTTAACACCAAAAGTAACCGTGGTTGTAATGAGGTTCTCACAATTTGAAGATTTCACTCAGTTCGTTAAGACCAGATGTGGTCGTGTCGAATTTAACAATAAGGTATGCCTCCCTTTTAGACAGTTGTAAGTTCATGTCCCCCCCACGGGGATCCTTCTCGATCCGTGATATTATCGTCCATTTGAGGTCACTGATATTATGCTGCATTTGTGTCCAATGTTGCACCAATGGTGCATTCTCAATTTTATGTCTCAGTCTCGATTTATGTTGTGAAATGCGCTGTCGCACTTCTTGACTGGCTTTCCCTATATACAGGAGTAGGCAGGGACATATTATGCCATATACGACATATTTGCTTTTGCAATTGCTGAATGAATTGTGTTTCCACAATATTCCATTATGTTGGAAAAGGGAACCTTCCACTGTGGACGCACAACACAAACAACTACCACATTTGTGATGTCCCATCACCAGGGGCATTCCCATCATTTGTCGCAGTGTGGGCGGCTTGGATGTTGGCAAGGCCGCACGTACGATGTGATTGGCAATGTTGTTTTCCTTCTTGAATGCAAACAGGGGCAACTCTTGCAGGTTGTCATCCAAGTTGTTCACTAGATGCCAATTTTGCTTAATGATTTTTTTGAGCTGATTGGCGTTGGGACAGAAAGTTGTCACGCAAACCTGTCGTTTCAAGTTGGGTTTCTCTTTTCGTTCTAGAAGGGTTTCACGTGGGGTCCACTGGGCTCGCTTTTTGCAATTTTTTACTAGCTTTTTCGGGTAGCCTCTATCACACAACTTTGATATTAGTTTCTCTGAGTGTAGATGGAAATCCTCATTATACGTGCAGTTTCGGCGTACCCGCAGAAACTGCCCGTAAGGGAGATTTTCCTGGAGGCTCCGGGGATGGTTGCTGTTAAACATCAGAGCTTTGTTGCGGTCCGTGGGTTTGGTAAACAGCGTAGTAGCTAATTTACCTTCTCTCGGGAAAACCTCAACGTCCAGAAAAGAAATTTTACTCATGGACTGAGTTAGGCTGAATTTGATGTCAGCTGTCCTAGAGTTTAGCCATTGATGGAACTGGGACAAGTTGTTACTGTCTCCTGTCCAAATCATGAACACATCGTCAATAAATCGGAGCCAAGTTCCGATATATTGATGGAATGGGTTGTTGTTATGTATGAAAGTATCCTCATACAGGGACATAAAGAGCACCGCTAATTCGGGCGCAAAGGGGCAGCCCATAGCTACACCTTTCACTTGGAAGAAGAACTCCTTATTGAAACTAAAGTAATTCTTCTTCAATGCGAAAGTAGCGAGATCGAGTAAGAATTTTGTGGGTACTCGCGTTGGGTGAGGTCTTGAATCCAGAAAGTGGGACAATACAGCAATTGCCTCGTCCTGAGGAATCTGTGTGTACAAGGATGTCACATCTAGGGTGACCAGGATATCCCGATGTTCACTAAACTCAATCTTGGACAATTTGTTAATAAAGTCCGTGGTATCCTGCAGGTAAGATGTCACCAGACACATAAATTCCTTCAAGAAACAATCTACGTATTTTGAAATAGGCTCAAGCAGGGAACCACATCCTGCCACGATGGGTCTGCCTGGCGGATGATTGTCATCTTTGTGGATTTTAGGTAATACGTAGAACACCGGAGTCTTGGGGTGCTTGATCTTAAGATATTCCAATTCTTTAGGGCCGACAAAGCCTTGATCGAACCCATCTTGTACTATCAAGAAGAGTTCGTTTTGAACAGGAAGTGGCCGTGGAGGTCCGTCCGAATTTGTTTCTTTTTTAGACAAAGTAACTTCTCAGCCTCGTTGGACGATGTAGCGGTCTCACTAAGGGTGACTGAAGAGAATACGGGAGGATCACTAAGCAAGTTTCTGATGTGGTCTTCTGAATAGGCAAAGGTGTCCTTATCTGCCATTACTTGAAAAACAAAAAGAAAAAAGGAAAAGTTTTACAAAACATACAACTCTAGACACAATATTAACAAATACAAACTCACAAGGTCAATAGATTAACCTACACTTCAAAAAATGAAGCAGAACTTAACCTCGCAGGCAGGTGCCTGCTATTAATAAGTGGAAAACAACTACGGGTGGGCTCTAATCAGCAAGGCTGAGCCAGAATATCAATGAACAAAAAAAGGTGCCAGTGCTGATGTGGATAATATTTAACCAACTAATGCCCAAAACAGAACTCGAAGGAATCAAGAACGGGATTAACTATTTAATAATTTTTTTTATTTTTAACAAAATTTAGGACAAGCAAAACTTCTCAATTTTTTCATATACAAAAGGACATATTTACAAAAGGACAAAGGAAACTAAGGGATAAGTTTGGAGTTCGTCAGTCATACATGTTTCATACATATCACATACATTCAAAACACAATCATACCACTTGGGGACAGGGGAGGTGTGGGGTACAAATAGCAATAAAATTCTGTACACTAAGATATACTACAAAAGATATACTACAAAATAAACTCAGCAATAGGCCACTGTCTGCGGACACTATTTACAGAAAGAATGATGGAAAACAATCACTCTATACTGTACAATCCTGGAATAGTCTACAAACAAAATTTTTTAACAGTAGAACTCGGTATTGTACTAGCGACCAAGAAAAAAACCAATGAACTCTTGTCGCTCTCGCAGACAACGTGTGGCAGGGGCCTACGCGTTTCGAATCCCGTTGACTTCCCTGGGATTCTCTTCAGGACCTTGTGTAGTATCTGGATGAGGAATAAATGAAACAAAAATACAAAAATTACAAACAGGAGAATGTTTTTTAAGTAATCAAGAGACCAACTATCAGTAAACCCAACCTAGTGAAATTCCGTATCTCTGGTTTCTTACCGGTGGAGATGAAGCCAAATAAAAATGGTAACGTGGGGGCACAATACAGTTGTCTTTATATCTATAAATGCAAAGGCATATATTTAGTTTAACCTCCTAGAATGTAATGGAAAAGAGGGGTTTTGAACATTTTCTGCGGGCCTACTTGCCTGGTGTCCTTGCTATGTAGGCCTTCGTCCTACGAACTGGGGAGAATGGAGACTCAAGCTGAAAACCAGAGCAGAACTCGGAATCTTTCTGTTGGTAAAAATGATATTCTTTAGATTCGGCTTCTAATCGTAACCCCGAGATTAGTCTATAGTCAAAGTCACGCTTACCAACGGCACAAGGTAGCCTTGGTTTTTCAAGCTTCAAACCGGAGTCTGATAGTATATCCAGTCGTTGTGTAAGGTGGAGAAAACAACGATTATAATAGCACATTGAATGCCGTATTTAAAGTGAAGCAGTTGTAAAACCATTGTTACCTTAGCTGGTCAGGCGGGGGGCCATAGAGAGATTTATCTATTCCTCACAAGTGAAGGGCGTTTAGCGATCTAAAGGAATTGAAGCGGTAACAAAGTAAGTTGGTTTGAATGGATCAAACAAGCGGCAAATTTTTTCTATAATATGATCGTCACATCACTCCGCTTACCGCTAACGTTGACCAAGGTGGAATATAGTCACGAATCCTAAGTTTTATTTTTGCCTATGCCTGGAAAAGTAAATGAAAAAGTGATATAAAATGCAGGCACTTCAGTTAACCATAAACTGGAACTAAATAAGCAAATACGCTTACCGCCTGGTATCTCTATTGTCGCTTCCAGCAGGCATTGAATCTGCACGCTCGTGAAAACTTAATTTTAAACTGACCTGTAATGAAACAAGCCCGGTTTTTAAAAAGAATATAAAGTACTAACAACGGAGGATAAAGAACAGGGGGAGTTTAGACTTACTCATAAAGTTAGCCGGCAGCCGCCGGTCAACTGGCGTTGTGGAAGGAACTAATCTCTGGCGCATGCGTCTCGCAGACCATATACGACATATTTGCTTTTGCAATTGCTGAATGAATTGTGTTTCCATGATGTTCCATTATGTTGGAAAAGGGAACCTTCCACTGTGGACGCACAACACAAACAACTACCACATTTGTGATGTCCCATCACCGGGGGCATTCCCATCATTTGTCGCAGTGTGGGCGGCTTGGATGTTGGCAAGGCCGCACGTACGATGTGATTGGCAATGTTGTTTTCCTTCTTGAATGCAAACAGGGGCAACTCTTGCAGGTTGTCATCCAAGTTGTTCACTAGATGCCAATTTTGCTTAATGATTTTTTTGAGCTGATTAGCGTTGGGACAGAAAGTTGTCACGCAAACCTGTTGTTTCAAGTTGGGTTTCTCTTTTCGTTCTAGAAGGGTTTCACGTGGGGTCCACTGGGCTCGCTTTTTGCAATTTTTTACTAGCTTTTTCGGGTAGCCTCTATCACACAACTTTGATATTAGTTTCTCTGAGTGTAGATGGAAATCCTCATTATACGTGCAGTTTCGGCGTACCCGCAGAAACTGCCCGTAAGGGAGATTTTCCTTGAGGCTCCGGGGATGGTTGCTGTTAAACATCAGAGCTTTGTTGCGGTCCGTGGGTTTGGTAAACAGCGTAGTAGCTAATTTACCTTCTCTCTGGAAAACCTCAACGTCCAGAAAAGAAATTTTACTCATGGACTGAGTTAGGCTGAATTTGATGTCAGCTGTCCTAGAGTTTAGCCATTGATGGAACTGGGACAAGTTGTTACTGTCTCCTGTCCAAATCATGAACACATCGTCAATAAATCGGAGCCAAGTTCCGATATATTGATGGAATGGGTTGTTGTTATGTATGAAAGTATCCTCATACAGGGACATAAAGAGCACCGCTAATTCGGGCGCAAAGGGGCAGCCCATAGCTACACCTTTCACTTGGAAGAAGAACTCCTTATTGAAACTAAAGTAATTCTTCTTCAATGCGAAAGTAGCGAGATCGAGTAAGAATTTTGTGGGTACTCGCGTTGGGTGAGGTCTTGAATCCAGAAAGTGGGACAATACAGCAATTGCCTCGTCCTGAGGAATCTGTGTGTACAAGGATGTCACATCTAGGGTGACCAGGATATCCCGATGTTCACTAAACTCAATCTTGGACAATTTGTTAATAAAGTCCGTGGTATCCTGCAGGTAAGATGTCACCAGACACATAAATTCCTTCAAGAAACAATCTACGTATTTTGAAATAGGCTCAAGCAGGGAACCACATCCTGCCACGATGGGTCTGCCTGGCGGATGATTGTCATCTTTGTGGATTTTAGGTAATACGTAGAACACCGGAGTCTTGGGGTGTTTGATCTTAAGATATTCAAATTCTTTAGGGCCGACAAAGCCTTGATCAAACCCATCTTGTACTATCAAGAAGAGTTCGTTTTGAACAGGAAGTGGCCGTGGAGGTCCGTCCGAATTTGTTTCTTTTTTAGACGAAGTAACTTCTCAGCCTCGTTGGACGATGTAGCGGTCTCACTAAGGGTGACTGAAGAGAATACGGGAGGATCACTAAGCAAGTTTCTGAAGTGGTCTTCTGAATAGGCAAAGGTGTCCTTATCTGCCATTACTTGAAAAACAAAAAGAAAAAAGGAAAAGTTTTACAAAACATACAACTCTAGACACAATATTAACAAATACAAACTCACAAGGTCAATAGATTAACCTACACTTCAAAAAATGAAGCAGAACTTAACCTCGCAGGCATGTGCCTGCTATTAATAAGTGGAAAACAACTACGGGTTGGCTCTAATCAGCAAGGCTGAGCCAGAATATCAATGAACAAAAAAAGGTGCCAGTGCTGATGTGGATAATATTTAACCAACTAATGCCCAAAACAGAACTCGAAGGAATCAAGAACGGGATTAACTATTTAATAGTTTTTTTATTTTTAACAAAATTTAGGACAAGCAAAACTTCTCAATTTTTTCATATACAAAAGGACATATTTACAAAAGGACACAGGAAACTAAGGGATAAGTTTGGAGTTCATCAGTCATACATGCTTCATACATATCACATACATTCAAAACACAATCATACCACTTGGGGACAGGGGAGGTGTGGGGTACAAATAGCAATAAAATTCTGTACACTAAGATATACTACAAAAGATATACTACAAAATAAACTCAGCAATAGGCCACTGTCTGCGGACACTATTTACAGAAAGAATGATGGGAAACAATCACTCTATACTGTACAATCCTGGAATAGTCTACAAACAAAACTTTTTAACAGTAGAACTCGGTATTGTACTAGCGACCAAGAAAAAAACCAATGAACTCTTGTCGCTCTCGCAGACAACGTGTGGCAGGGGCCTACGCGTTTCGAATCCCGTTGACTTCCCTGGGATTCTCTTCAGGGCCTTGTGTAGTATCTGGATGAGGAATAAATGAAACAAAAATACAAAAATTACAAACAGGAGAATGTTTTTTAAGTAATCAAGAGACCAACCATCAGTAAACCCAACCTAGTGAAATTCCGTATCTCTGGTTTCTTACCGGTGGAGATGAAGCCAAATAAGAATGGTAACGTGGGGGCACAATACAGTTGTCTTTATATCTATAAATGCAAAGGCATATATTTAGTTTAACCTCCTAGAATGTAATGGAAAAGAGGGGTTTTGAACATTTTCTGCGGGCCTACTTGCCTGGTGTCCTTGCTATGTAGGCCTTCGTCCTACGAACTGGGGAGAATGGAGACTCAAGCTGAAAACCAGAGCAGAACTCGGAATCTTTCTGTTGGTGAAAATGATATTCTTTAGATTCGGCTTCTAATCGTAACCCCGCCATTAGTCTATAGTCAAAGTCACGCTTACCAACGGCACAAGGTAGCCTTGGTTTTTCAAGCTTCAAACCGGAGTCTGATAGTATATCCAGTCGTTCTGTAAGGTGGAGAAAACGACGATTATAATAGCACATTGAATGCCGTATTTAAAGTGAAGCAGTTGTAAAACCGTTGTTACCTTAGCTGGTCAGGCGGGGGGCCATAGAGAGATTTATCTATTCCTCACAAGTGAAGGGCGTTTAGCGATCTAAAGGAATTGAAGCGGTAACAAAGTAAGTTGGTTTGAATGGATCAAACAAGCGGCTAATTTTTTCTATAATATGATCGTCACATCACTCCGCTTACCGCTAACGTTGACCAAGGTGGAATATAGTCACGAATCCTAAGTTTTATTTTTGCCTATGCCTGGAAAAGTAAATGAAAAAGTGATATAAAATGCAGGCACTTCAGTTAACCATAAACTGGAACTAAATAAGCAAATACGCTTACCGCCTGGTATCTCTATTGTCGCTTCCAGCAGGCATTGAATCTGCACGCTCGTGAAAACTTAATTTTAAACTGACCTGTAATGAAACAAGCCCGGTTTTAAAAAAAAATGTAAAGTACTAACAACGGAGGATAAAGAACAGGGGGAGTTTAGACTTACTCATAAAGTTAGCCGGCAGCCGCCGGTCAACTGGCGTTGTGGAAGGAACTAATCTCTGGCGCATGCGTCTCGCAGACCATAGGTTGCTACTCTCTGACCTATCTAGGGTAGAGAGGCGTGCTTTTAGCGACGGAAGGAAATGCCGGACTGGATTTCGAAGCCTTACGCAGCAGGTGTATAAGTCTGCGTATTTAACACCAAAAGTAACCGTGGTTGTAATGAGGTTCTCACAATTTGAAGATTTCACTCAGTTCGTTAAGACCAGATGTGGTCGTGTCGAATTTAACAATAAGGTATGCCTCCCTTTTAGACAGTTGTAAGTTCATGTCCCCCCCACGGGGATCCTTCTCGATCCGTGATATTATCGTCCATTTGAGGTCACTGATATTATGCTGCATTTGTGTCCAATGTTGCACCAATGGTGCATTCTCAATTTTATGTCTCAGTCTCGATTTATGTTGTGAAATGCGCTGTCGCACTTCTTGACTGGCTTTCCCTATATACAGGAGTAGGCAGGGACATATTATGCCATATACGACATATTTGCTTTTGCAATTGCTGAATGAATTGTGTTTCCACAATATTCCATTATGTTGGAAAAGGGAACCTTCCACTGTGGACGCACAACACAAACAACTACCACATTTGTGATGTCCCATCACCAGGGGCATTCCCATCATTTGTCGCAGTGTGGGCGGCTTGGATGTTGGCAAGGCCGCACGTACGATGTGATTGGCAATGTTGTTTTCCTTCTTGAATGCAAACAGGGGCAACTCTTGCAGGTTGTCATCCAAGTTGTTCACTAGATGCCAATTTTGCTTAATGATTTTTTTGAGCTGATTGGCGTTGGGACAGAAAGTTGTCACGCAAACCTGTCGTTTCAAGTTGGGTTTCTCTTTTCGTTCTAGAAGGGTTTCACGTGGGGTCCACTGCGCTCGCTTTTTGCAATTTTTTACTAGCTTTTTCGGGTAGCCTCTATCACACAACTTTGATATTAGTTTCTCTGAGTGTAGATGGAAATCCTCATTATACGTGCAGTTTCGGCGTACCCGCAGAAACTGCCCGTAAGGGAGATTTTCCTGGAGGCTCCGGGGATGGTTGCTGTTAAACATCAGAGCTTTGTTGCGGTCCGTGGGTTTGGTAAACAGCGTAGTAGCTAATTTACCTTCTCTCGGGAAAACCTCAACGTCCAGAAAAGAAATTTTACTCATGGACTGAGTTAGGCTGAATTTGATGTCAGCTGTCCTAGAGTTTAGCCATTGATGGAACTGGGACAAGTTGTTACTGTCTCCTGTCCAAATCATGAACACATCGTCAATAAATCGGAGCCAAGTTCCGATATATTGATGGAATGGGTTGTTGTTATGTATGAAAGTATCCTCATACAGGGACATAAAGAGCACCGCTAATTCGGGCGCAAAGGGGCAGCCCATAGCTACACCTTTCACTTGGAAGAAGAACTCCTTATTGAAACTAAAGTAATTCTTCTTCAATGCGAAAGTAGCGAGATCGAGTAAGAATTTTGTGGGTACTCGCGTTGGGTGAGGTCTTGAATCCAGAAAGTGGGACAATACAGCAATTGCCTCGTCCTGAGGAATCTGTGTGTACAAGGATGTCACATCTAGGGTGACCAGGATATCCCGATGTTCACTAAACTCAATCTTGGACAATTTGTTAATAAAGTCCGTGGTATCCTGCAGGTAAGATGTCACCAGACACATAAATTCCTTCAAGAAACAATCTACGTATTTTGAAATAGGCTCAAGCAGGGAACCACATCCTGCCACGATGGGTCTGCCTGGCGGATGATTGTCATCTTTGTGGATTTTAGGTAATACGTAGAACACCGGAGTCTTGGGGTGCTTGATCTTAAGATATTCCAATTCTTTAGGGCCGACAAAGCCTTGATCGAACCCATCTTGTACTATCAAGAAGAGTTCGTTTTGAACAGGAAGTGGCCGTGGAGGTCCGTCCGAATTTGTTTCTTTTTTAGACAAAGTAACTTCTCAGCCTCGTTGGACGATGTAGCGGTCTCACTAAGGGTGACTGAAGAGAATACGGGAGGATCACTAAGCAAGTTTCTGATGTGGTCTTCTGAATAGGCAAAGGTGTCCTTATCTGCCATTACTTGAAAAACAAAAAGAAAAAAGGAAAAGTTTTACAAAACATACAACTCTAGACACAATATTAACAAATACAAACTCACAAGGTCAATAGATTAACCTACACTTCAAAAAATGAAGCAGAACTTAACCTCGCAGGCAGGTGCCTGCTATTAATAAGTGGAAAACAACTACGGGTGGGCTCTAATCAGCAAGGCTGAGCCAGAATATCAATGAACAAAAAAAGGTGCCAGTGCTGATGTGGATAATATTTAACCAACTAATGCCCAAAACAGAACTCGAAGGAATCAAGAACGGGATTAACTATTTAATAATTTTTTTTATTTTTAACAAAATTTAGGACAAGCAAAACTTCTCAATTTTTTCATATACAAAAGGACATATTTACAAAAGGACAAAGGAAACTAAGGGATAAGTTTGGAGTTCGTCAGTCATACATGTTTCATACATATCACATACATTCAAAACACAATCATACCACTTGGGGACAGGGGAGGTGTGGGGTACAAATAGCAATAAAATTCTGTACACTAAGATATACTACAAAAGATATACTACAAAATAAACTCAGCAATAGGCCACTGTCTGCGGACACTATTTACAGAAAGAATGATGGAAAACAATCACTCTATACTGTACAATCCTGGAATAGTCTACAAACAAAATTTTTTAACAGTAGAACTCGGTATTGTACTAGCGACCAAGAAAAAAACCAATGAACTCTTGTCGCTCTCGCAGACAACGTGTGGCAGGGGCCTACGCGTTTCGAATCCCGTTGACTTCCCTGGGATTCTCTTCAGGACCTTGTGTAGTATCTGGATGAGGAATAAATGAAACAAAAATACAAAAATTACAAACAGGAGAATGTTTTTTAAGTAATCAAGAGACCAACTATCAGTAAACCCAACCTAGTGAAATTCCGTATCTCTGGTTTCTTACCGGTGGAGATGAAGCCAAATAAAAATGGTAACGTGGGGGCACAATACAGTTGTCTTTATATCTATAAATGCAAAGGCATATATTTAGTTTAACCTCCTAGAATGTAATGGAAAAGAGGGGTTTTGAACATTTTCTGCGGGCCTACTTGCCTGGTGTCCTTGCTATGTAGGCCTTCGTCCTACGAACTGGGGAGAATGGAGACTCAAGCTGAAAACCAGAGCAGAACTCGGAATCTTTCTGTTGGTGAAAATGATATTCTTTAGATTCGGCTTCTAATCGTAACCCCGAGATTAGTCTATAGTCAAAGTCACGCTTACCAACGGCACAAGGTAGCCTTGGTTTTTCAAGCTTTAAACCGGAGTCTGATAGTATATCCAGTCGTTGTGTAAGGTGGAGAAAACAACGATTATAATAGCACATTGAATGCCGTATTTAAAGTGAAGCAGTTGTAAAACCATTGTTACCTTAGCTGGTCAGGCGGGGGGCCATAGAGAGATTTATCTATTCCTCACAAGTGAAGGGCGTTTAGCGATCTAAAGGAATTGAAGCGGTAACAAAGTAAGTTGGTTTGAATGGATCAAACAAGCGGCAAATTTTTTCTATAATATGATCGTCACATCACTCCGCTTACCGCTAACGTTGACCAAGGTGGAATATAGTCACGAATCCTAAGTTTTATTTTTGCCTATGCCTGGAAAAGTAAATGAAAAAGTGATATAAAATGCAGGCACTTCAGTTAACCATAAACTGGAACTAAATAAGCAAATACGCTTACCGCCTGGTATCTCTATTGTCGCTTCCAGCAGGCATTGAATCTGCACGCTCGTGAAAACTTAATTTTAAACTGACCTGTAATGAAACAAGCCCGGTTTTTAAAAAGAATATAAAGTACTAACAACGGAGGATAAAGAACAGGGGGAGTTTAGACTTACTCATAAAGTTAGCCGGCAGCCGCCGGTCAACTGGCGTTGTGGAAGGAACTAATCTCTGGCGCATGCGTCTCGCAGACCATAGGTTGCTACTCTCTGACCTATATAGGGTAGAGAGGCGCGCTTTTAGCGACGGAAGGAAATGCCAGACTGGATTTCGAAGCCTTACGCAGCAGGTGTATAAGTCTGTGTATTTAACACCAAAAGTAACCGTGGTTGTAATGAGGTTCTCACAATTTGAAGATTTCACTCCGTTCGTTAAGACCAGATGTGGTCGTGTCAAATTTAACAATAAGGTATGCCTCCCTTTTAGACAGTTGTAAGTTCATGTCCCCCCCACGGGGATCCTTCTCGATCCGTGATATTACCGTCCATTTGAGGTCACTGATATTATGCTGCATTTGTGTCCAATGTTGCACCAATGGTGCGTTCTCAATTTTATGTCTCAGTCTCGATTTATGTTGTGAAATGCGCTGTCGCACTTCTTGACTGGTTTTCCCTATATACAGGAGTAGGCAGGGACATATTATGCCATATACGACATATTTGCTTTTGCAATTGCTGAATGAATTGTGTTTCCACGATATTCCATTATGTTGGAAAAGGGAACCTTCCACTGTGGACGCACAACACAAACAACTACCACATTTGTGATGTCCCATCACCGGGGGCATTTCCATCCTTTGTCGCAGTGTGGGCGGCTTGGATGTTGGCAAGGCCGCACGTACGATGTGATTGGCAATGTTGTTTTCCTTCTTGAATGCAAACAGGGGCAACTCTTGCAGGTTGTCATCCAAGTTGTTCACTAGATGCCAATTTTGCTTAATGATTTTCTTGAGCTGATTGGCGTTGGGACAGAAAGTTGTCACGCAAACCTGTCGTTTCAAGTTGGGTTTCTCTTTTCGTTCTAGAAGGGTTTCACGTGGGGTCCACTGGGCTCGCTTTTTGCAATTTTTTACTAGCTTTTTCGGGTAGCCTCTATCACACAACTTTGATATTAGTTTCTCTGAGTGTAGATGGAAATCCTCATTATACGTGTGGTTTCGGCATACCCGCAGAAACTGCCCGTAAGGGAGATTTTCCTTGAGGCTCCGGGGATGGTTGCTGTTAAACATCAGAGCTTTGTTGCGGTCCGTGGGTTTGGTAAACAGCGTAGTAGCTAATTTACCTTCTCTCGGGAAAACCTCAACGTCCAGAAAAGAAATTTTACTCATGGACTGAGTTAGGCTGAATTTGATGTCAGCTGTCCTAGAGTTTAGCCATTGATGGAACTGGGACAAGGTGTTACTGTCTCCTGTCCAAATCATGAACACATCGTCAATAAATCGGAGCCAAGTTCCGATATATTGATGGAATGGGTTGTTGTTATGTATGAAAGTATCCTCATACAGGGACATAAAGAGCACCGCTAATTCGGGCGCAAAGGGGCAGCCCATAGCTACACCTTTCACTTGGAAGAAGAACTCCTTATTGAAACTAAAGTAATTCTTCTTCAATGCGAAAGTAGCGAGATCGAGTAAGAATTTTGTGGGTACTCGGGTTGGGCGAGGTCTTGAATCCAGAAAGTGGGACAATACAGCAATTGCCTCGTCCTGAGGAATCTGTGTGTACAAGGATGTCACATCTAGGGTGACCAGGATATCCCGATGTTCACTAAACTCAATCTTGGACAACTTGTTAATAAAGTCCGTGGTATCCTGCAGGTAAGATGTCACCAGACACATAAATTCCTTCAAGAAACAATCTACGTATTTTGAAATAGGCTCAAGCAGGGAACCACATCCTGCCACGATGGGTCTGCCTGACGGATGATTGTCATCTTTGTGGATTTTAGGTAATACGTAGAACACCGGAGTCTTGGGGTGTTTGATCTTAAGATATTCAAATTCTTTAGGGCCGACAAAGCCTTGATCGAACCCATCTTGTACTATCAAGAAGAGTTCGTTTTGAACAGGAAGTGGCCGTGGAGGTCCGTCCGAATTTGTTTCTTTTTTAGACGAAGTAACTTCTCAGCCTCGTTGGACGATGTAGCGGTCTCACTAAGGGTGACTGAAGAGAATACGGGAGGATCACTAAGCAAGTTTCTGATGTGGTCTTCTGAATAGGCAAAGGTGTCCTTATCTGCCATTACTTGAAAAACAAAAAGAAAAAAGGAAAAGTTTTACAAAACATACAACTCTAGACACAATATTAACAAATACAAACTCACAAGGTCAATAGATTAACCTACACTTCAAAAAATGAAGCAGAACTTAACCTCGCAGGCAGGTGCCTGCTATTAATAAGTGGAAAACAACTACGGGTGGGCTCTAATCAGCAAGGCTGAGCCAGAATATCAATGAACAAAAAAAGGTGCCAGTGCTGATGTGGATAATATTTAACCAACTAATGCCCAAAACAGAACTCGAAGGAATCAAGAACGGGATTAACTATTTAATAGTTTTTTTATTTTTAACAAAATTTAGGACAAGCAAAACTTCTCAATTTTTTCATATACAAAAGGACATATTTACAAAAGGACACAGGAAACTAAGGGATAAGTTTGGAGTTCATCAGTCATACATGTTTCATACATATCACATACATTCAAAACACAATCATACCACTTGGGGACAGGGGAGGTGTGGGGTACAAATAGCAATAAAATTCTGTACACTAAGATATACTACAAAAGATATACTACAAAATAAACTCAGCAATAGGCCACTGTCTGCGGACACTATTTACAGAAAGAATGATGGAAAACAATCACTCTATACTGTACAATCCTGGAATAGTCTACAAACAAAACTTTTTAACAGTAGAACTCGGTATTGTACTAGCGACCAAGAAAAAAACCAATGAACTCTTGTCGCTCTCGCAGACAACGTGTGGCAAGGGCCTACGCGTTTCGAATCCCGTTGACTTCCCTGGGATTCTCTTCAGGGCCTTGTGTAGTATCTGGATGAGGAATAAATGAAACAAAAATAAAAAAAATTACAAACAGGAGAATGTTTTTTAAGTAATCAAGAGACCAACCATCAGTAAACCCAACCTAGTGAAATTCCGTATCTCTGGTTTCTTACCGGTGGAGATGAAGCCAAATAAGAATGGTAACATGGGGGCACAATACAGTTGTCTTTATATCTATAAATGCAAAGGCATATATTTAGTTTAACCTCCTAGAATGTAATGGAAAAGAGGGGTTTTGAACATTTTCTGCGGGCCTACTTGCCTGGTGTCCTTGCTATGTAGGCCTTCGTCCTACGAACTGGGGAGAATGGAGACTCAAGCTGAAAACCAGAGCAGAACTCGGAATCTTTCTGTTGGTGAAAATGATATTCTTTAGATTCGGCTTCTAATCGTAACCCCGAGATTAGTCTATAGTCAAAGTCACGCTTACCAACGGCACAAGGTAGCCTTGGTTTTTCAAGCTTCAAACCTGAGTCTGATAGTATATCCAGTCGTTCTGTAAGGGGGAGAAAACGACGATTATAATAGCACATTGAGTGCCGTATTTAAAGTGAAGCAGTTGTAAAACCGTTGTTACCTTAGCTGGTCAGGCGGGGGGCCATAGAGAGATTTATCTATTCCTCACAAGTGAAGGGCGTTTAGCGATCTAAAGGAATTGAAGCGGTAACAAAGTAAGTTGGTTTGAATGGATCAAACAAGCGGCTAATTTTTTCTATAATATGATCGTCACATCACTCCGCTTACCGCTAACGTTGACCAAGGTGGAATATAGTCACGAATCCTAAGTTTTATTTTTGCCTATGCCTGGAAAAGTAAATGAAAAAGTGATATAAAATGCAGGCACTTCAGTTAACCATAAACTGGAACTAAATAAGCAAATACGCTTACCGCCTGGTATCTCTTTTGTCGCTTCCAGCAGGCATTGAATCTGCACGCTCGTGAAAACTTAATTTTAAACTGACCTGTAATGAAACAAGCCCGGTTTTTAAAAAAAATGTAAAGTACTAACAACGGAGGATAAAGAACAGGGGGAGTTTAGACTTACTCATAAAGTTAGCCGGCAGCCGCCGGTCAACTGGCGTTGTGGAAGTAACTAATCTCTGGCGCATATTGTCTGTGTGTACAAGGATGTCACATCTAGGGTGACCAGGATATCCCGATGTTCACTAAACTCAATCTTGGACAATTTGTTAATAAAGTCCGTGGTATCCTGCAGGTAAGATGTCACCAGACACATAAATTCCTTCAAGAAACAATCTACGTATTTTGAAATAGGCTCAAGCAGGGAACCACATCCTGCCACGATGGGTCTGCCTGGCGGATGATTGTCATCTTTGTGGATTTTAGGTAATACGTAGAACACCGGAGTCTTGGGGTGTTTGATCTTAAGATATTCAAATTCTTTAGGGCCGACAAAGCCTTGATCAAACCCATCTTGTACTATCAAGAAGAGTTCGTTTTGAACAGGAAGTGGCCGTGGAGGTCCGTCCGAATTTGTTTCTTTTTTAGACGAAGTAACTTCTCAGCCTCGTTGGACGATGTAGCGGTCTCACTAAGGGTGACTGAAGAGAATACGGGAGGATCACTAAGCAAGTTTCTGAAGTGGTCTTCTGAATAGGCAAAGGTGTCCTTATCTGCCATTACTTGAAAAACAAAAAGAAAAAAGGAAAAGTTTTACAAAACATACAACTCTATACACAATATTAACAAATACAAACTCACAAGGTCAATAGATTAACCTACACTTCAAAAAATGAAGCAGAACTTAACCTCGCAGGCAGGTGCCTGCTATTAATAAGTGGAAAACAACTACGGGTGGGCTCTAATCAGCAAGGCTGAGCCAGAATATCAATGAACAAAAAAAGGTGCCAGTGCTGATGTGGATAATATTTAACCAACTAATGCCCAAAACAGAACTCGAAGGAATCAAGAACGGGATTAACTATTTAATAGTTTTTTTATTTTTAACAAAATTTAGGACAAGCAAAACTTCTCAATTTTTTCATATACAAAAGGACATATTTACAAAAGGACACAGGAAACTAAGGGATAAGTTTGGAGTTCATCAGTCATACATGCTTCATACATATCACATACATTCAAAACACAATCATACCACTTGGGGACAGGGGAGGTGTGGGGTACAAATAGCAATAAAATTCTGTACACTAAGATATACTACAAAAGATATACTACAAAATAAACTCAGCAATAGGCCACTGTCTGCGGACACTATTTACAGAAAGAATGAGGGGAAACAATCACTCTATACTGTACAATCCTGGAATAGTCTACAAACAAAACTTTTTAACAGTAGAACTCGGTATTGTACTAGCGACCAAGAAAAAAACCAATGAACTCTTGTCGCTCTCGCAGACAACGTGTGGCAGGGGCCTACGCGTTTCGAATCCCGTTGACTTCCCTGGGATTCTCTTCAGGGCCTTGTGTAGTATCTGGATGAGGAATAAATGAAACAAAAATACAAAAATTACAAACAGGAGAATGTTTTTTAAGTAATCAAGAGACCAACCATCAGTAAACCCAACCTAGTGAAATTCCGTATCTCTGGTTTCTTACCGGTGGAGATGAAGCCAAATAAGAATGGTAACGTGGGGGCACAATACAGTTGTCTTTATATCTATAAATGCAAAGGCATATATTTAGTTTAACCTCCTAGAATGTAATGGAAAAGAGGGGTTTTGAACATTTTCTGCGGGCCTACTTGCCTGGTGTCCTTGCTATGTAGGCCTTCGTCCTACGAACTGGGGAGAATGGAGACTCAAGCTGAAAACCAGAGCAGAACTCGGAATCTTTCTGTTGGTGAAAATGATATTCTTTAGATTCGGCTTCTAATCGTAACCCCGCCATTAGTCTATAGTCAAAGTCACGCTTACCAACGGCACAAGGTAGCCTTGGTTTTTCAAGCTTCAAACCGGAGTCTGATAGTATATCCAGTCGTTCTGTAAGGTGGAGAAAACGACGATTATAATAGCACATTGAATGCCGTATTTAAAGTGAAGCAGTTGTAAAACCGTTGTTACCTTAGCTGGTCAGGCGGGGGGCCATAGAGAGATTTATCTATTCCTCACAAGTGAAGGGCGTTTAGCGATCTAAAGGAATTGAAGCGGTAACAAAGTAAGTTGGTTTGAATGGATCAAACAAGCGGCTAATTTTTTCTATAATATGATCGTCACATCACTCCGCTTACCGCTAACGTTGACCAAGGTGGAATATAGTCACGAATCCTAAGTTTTATTTTTGCCTATGCCTGGAAAAGTAAATGAAAAAGTGATATAAAATGCAGGCACTTCAGTTAACCATAAACTGGAACTAAATAAGCAAATACGCTTACCGCCTGGTATCTCTATTGTCGCTTCCAGCAGGCATTGAATCTGCACGCTCGTGAAAACTTAATTTTAAACTGACCTGTAATGAAACAAGCCCGGTTTGTTTTAAAAAATGTAAAGTACTAACAACGGAGGATAAAGAACAGGGGGAGTTTAGACTTACTCATAAAGTTAGCCGGCAGCCGCCGGTCAACTGGCGTTGTGGAAGGAACTAATCTCTGGCGCATGCGTCTCGCAGACCATAGGTTGCTACTCTCTGACCTATATAGGGTAGAGAGGCGTGCTTTTAGCGACGGAAGGAAATGCCGGACTGGATTTCGAAGCCTTACGCAGCAGGTGTATAAGTCTGCGTATTTAACACCAAAAGTAACCGTGGTTGTAATGAGGTTCTCACAATTTGAAGATTTCACTCAGTTCGTTAAGACCAGATGTGGTCGTGTCGAATTTAACAATAAGGTATGCCTCCCTTTTAGACAGTTGTAAGTTCATGTCCCCCCCACGGGGATCCTTCTCGATCCGTGATATTACCGTCCATTAGAGGTCACTGATATTATGCTGCATTTGTGTCCAATGTTGCACCAATGGTGCGTTCTCAATTTTATGTCTCAGTCTCGATTTATGTATAGAGTGATTGTTTTCCATCATTCTTTCTGTAAATAGTGTCTGCAGACAGTGGCCTATTGCTGAGTTTATTTTGTAGTATATCTTTTGTAGTATATCTTAGTGTACAGAATTTTATTGCTATTTGTACCCCACACCTCCCCTGTCCCCAAGTGGTATGATTGTGTTTTGAATGTATGTGATATGTATGAAGCATGTATGACTGATGAACTCCAAACTTATCCCTTAGTTTCCTGTGTCCTTTTGTAAATATGTCCTTTTGTATATGAAAAAATTGAGAAGTTTTGCTTGTCCTAAATTTTGTTAAAAATAAAAAAACTATTAAATAGTTAATCCCGTTCTTGATTCCTTCGAGTTCTGTTTTGGGCATTAGTTGGTTAAATATTATCCACATCAGCACTGGCACCTTTTTTTGTTCATTGATATTCTGGCTCAGCCTTGCTGATTAGAGCCCACCCGTAGTTGTTTTCCACTTATTAATAGCAGGCACCTGCCTGCGAGGTTAAGTTCTGCTTCATTTTTTGAAGTGTAGGTTAATCTATTGACCTTGTGAGTTTGTATTTGTTAATATTGTTTCTAGAGTTGTATGTTTTGTAAAACTTTTCCTTTTTTCTTTTTGTTTTTCAAGTAATGGCAGATAAGGACACCTTTGCCTATTCAGAAGACCACATCAGAAACTTGCTTAGTGATCCTCCCGTATTCTCTTCAGTCACCCTTAGTGAGACCGCTACATCGTCCAACAAGGCTGAGAAGTTACTTCGTCTAAAAAAGAAACAAATTCGGACGGACCTCCACGGCCACTTCCTGTTCAAAACAAACTCTTCTTGATAGTACAAGATGGGTTCGATCAAGGCTTTGTCGGCCCTAAAGAATTGGAATATCTTAAGATCAAACACCCCAAGACTCCGGTGTTCTACGTATTACCTAAAATCCACAAAGATGACAATCATCCGCCAGGCAGACCCATCGTGGCAGGATGTGGTTCCCTGCTTGAGCCTATTTCAAAATACGTAGATTGTTTCTTGAAGGAATTTATGTGTCTGGTGACATCTTACCTGCAGGATACCACGGACTTTATTAACAAATTGTCCAAGATTGAGTTTAGTGAACATCGGGATATCCTGGTCACCCTAGATGTGACATCCTTGTACACACAGATTCCTCAGGACGAGGCAATTGCTGTATTGTCCCACTTTCTGGATTCAAGACCTCACCCAACGCGAGTACCCACAAAATTCTTACTCGATCTCGCTACTTTCGCATTGAAGAAGAATTACTTTAGTTTCAATAAGGAGTTCTTCTTCCAAGTGAAAGGTGTAGCTATGGGCTGCCCCTTTGCGCCCGAATTAGCGGTGCTCTTTATGTCCCTGTATGAGGATACTTTCATACATAACAACAACCCATTCCATCAATATATCGGAACTTGGCTCCGATTTATTGACGATGTGTTCATGATTTGGACAGGAGACAGTAACAACTTGTCCCAGTTCCATCAATGGCTAAACTCTAGGACAGCTGACATCAAATTCAGCCTAACTCAGTCCATGAGTAAAATTTCTTTTCTGGACGTTGAGGTTTTCCCGAGAGAAGGTAAATTAGCTACTACGCTGTTTACCAAACCCACGGACCGCAACAAAGCTCTGATGTTTAACAGCAACCATCCCCGGAGCCTCCAGGAAAATCTCCCTTACGGGCAGTTTCTGCGGGTACGCCGAAACTGCACGTATAATGAGGATTTCCATCTACACTCAGAGAAACTAATATCAAAGTTGTGTGATAGAGGCTACCCGAAAAAGCTAGTAAAAAATTGCAAAAAGCGAGCCCAGTGGACCCCACGTGAAACCCTTCTAGAACGAAAAGAGAAACCCAACTTGAAACGACAGGTTTGCGTGACAACTTTCTGTCCCAACGCCAATCAGCTCAAAAAAATCATTAAGCAAAATTGGCATCTAGTGAACAACTTGGATGACAACCTGCAAGAGTTGCCCCTGTTTGCATTCAAGAAGGAAAACAACATTGCCAATCACATCGTACGTGCGGCCTTGCCAACATCCAAGCCGCCCACACTGCGACAAATGATGGGAATGCCCCTGGTGATGGGACATCACAAATGTGGTAGTTGTTTGTGTTGTGCGTCCACAGTGGAAGGTTCCCTTTTCCAACATAATGGAATATTGTGGAAACACAATTCATTCAGCAATTGCAAAAGCAAATATGTCGTATATGGCATAATATGTCCCTGCCTACTCCTGTATATAGGGAAAGCCAGTCAAGAAGTGCGACAGCGCATTTCACAACATAAATCGAGACTGAGACATAAAATTGAGAATGCACCATTGGTGCAACATTGGACACAAATGCAGCATAATATCAGTGACCTCAAATGGACGATAATATCACGGATCGAGAAGGATCCCCGTGGGGGGGACATGAACTTACAACTGTCTAAAAGGGAGGCATACCTTATTGTTAAATTCGACACGACCACATCTGGTCTTAACGAACTGAGTGAAATCTTCAAATTGTGAGAACCTCATTACAACCACGGTTACTTTTGGTGTTAAATACGCAGACTTATACACCTGCTGCGTAAGGCTTCGAAATCCAGTCCGGCATTTCCTTCCGTCGCTAAAAGCACGCCTCTCTACCCTATATAGGTCAGAGAGTAGCAACCTATGGTCTGCGAGACGCATGCGCCAGAAATTAGTTCCTTCCACAACGCCAGTTGACCGGCGGCTGCCGGCTAACTTTATGAGTAAGTCTAAACTCCCCCTGTTCTTTATCCTCCGTTGTTAGTACTTTACATTTTTTTTTAAAACCGGGCTTGTTTCATTACAGGTCAGTTTAAAATTAAGTTTTCACGAGCGTGCAGATTCAATGCCTGCTGGAAGCGACAATAGAGATACCAGGCGGTAAGCGTATTTGCTTATTTAGTTCCAGTTTATGGTTAACTGAAGTGCCTGCATTTTATATCACTTTTTCATTTACTTTTCCAGGCATAGGCAAAAATAAAACTTAGGATTCGTGACTATATTCCACCTTGGTCAACGTTAGCGGTAAGCGGAGTGATGTGACGATCATATTATAGAAAAAATTAGCCGCTTGTTTGATCCATTCAAACCAACTTACTTTGTTACCGCTTCAATTCCTTTAGATCGCTAAACGCCCTTCACTTGTGAGGAATAGATAAATCTCTCTATGGCCCCCCGCCTGACCAGCTAAGGTAACAACGGTTTTACAACTGCTTCACTTTAAATACGGCATTCAATGTGCTATTATAATCGTCGTTTTCTCCACCTTACAGAACGACTCGGTATACTATCAGACTCCGGTTTGAAGCTTGAAAAACCAAGGCTACCTTGTGCCGTTGGTAAGCGTGACTTTGACTATAGACTAATCTCGGGGTTACGATTAGAAGCCGAATCTAAAGAATATCATTTTCACCAACAGAAAGATTCCGAGTTCTGCTCTGGTTTTCAGCTTGAGTCTCCATTCTCCCCAGTTCGTAGGACGAAGGCCTACATAGCAAGGACACCAGGCAAGTAGGCCCGCAGAAAATGTTCAAAACCCCTCTTTTCCATTACATTCTAGGAGGTTAAACTAAATATATGCCTTTGCATTTATAGATATAAAAACAACTGTATTGTGCCCCCACGTTACCATTCTTATTTGGCTTCATCTCCACCGGTAAGAAACCAGAGATACGGAATTTCACTAGGTTGGGTTTACTGATGGTTGGTCTCTTGATTACTTAAAAAACATTCTCCTGTTTGTAATTTTTGTATTTTTGTTTCATTTATTCCTCATCCAGATACTACACAAGGCCCTGAAGAGAATCCCAGGGAAGTCAACGGGATTCGAAACGCGTAGGCCCCTGCCACACGTTGTCTGCGAGAGCGACAAGAGTTCATTGGTTTTTTTCTTGGTCGCTAGTACAATACCGAGTTCTACTGTTAAAAAGTTTTGTTTGTTGACTATTCCAGGATTGTACAGTATAGAGTGATTGTTTTCCATCATTCTTTCTGTAAATAGTGTCCGCAGACAGTGGCCTATTGCTGAGTTTATTTTGTAGTATATCTTTTGTAGTATATCTTAGTGTACAGAATTTTATTGCTATTTGTACCCCACACCTCCCCTGTCCCCAAGTGGTATGATTGTGTTTTGAATGTATGTGATATGTATGAAACATGTATGACTGATGAACTCCAAACTTATCCCTTAGTTTCCTGTGTCCTTTTGTAAATATGTCCTTTTGTATATGAAAAAATTGAGAAGTTTTGCTTGTCCTAAATTTTGTTAAAAATAAAAAAACTATTAAATAGTTAATCCCGTTCTTGATTCCTTCGAGTTCTGTTTTGGGCATTAGTTGGTTAAATATTATCCACATCAGCACTGGCACCTTTTTTTGTTCATTGATATTCTGGCTCAGCCTTGCTGATTAGAGCCCACCCGTAGTTGTTTTCCACTTATTAATAGCAGGCACCTGCCTGCGAGGTTAAGTTCTGCTTCATTTTTTGAAGTGTAGGTTAATCTATTGACCTTGTGAGTTTGTATTTGTTAATATTGTGTCTAGAGTTGTATGTTTTGTAAAACTTTTCCTTTTTTCTTTTTGTTTTTCAAGTAATGGCAGATAAGGACACCTTTGCCTATTCAGAAGACCACATAAGAAACTTGCTTAGTGATCCTCCCATATTCTCTTCAGTCACCCTTAGTGAGACCGCTACATCGTCCAACGAGGCTGAGAAGTTACTTCGTCTAAAAAAGAAACAAATTCGGACGGACCTCCACGGCCACTTCCTGTTCAAAACAAACTCTTCTTGATAGTACAAGATGGGTTCGATCAAGGCTTTGCCGGCCCTAAAGAATTGGAATATCTTAAGATCAAACACCCCAAGACTCCGGTGTTCTACGTATTACCTAAAATCCACAAAGATGACAATCATCCGCCAGGCAGACCCATCGTGGCAGGATGTGGTTCCCTGCTTGAGCCTATTTCAAAATACGTAGATTGTTTCTTGAAGGAATTTATGTGTCTGGTGACATCTTACCTGCAGGATACCACGGACTTTATTAACAAATTGTCCAAGATTAGTTTAGTGAACATCGGGATATCCTGGTTACCCTAGATGTGACATCCGTGTACACACAGATTCCTCAGGACGAGGCAATTGCTGTATTGTCCCACTTTCTGGATTCAAGACCTCGCCCAACGCGAGTACCCACAAAATTCTTACTCGATCTCGCTACTTTCGCATTGAAGAAGAATTACTTTAGTTTCAATAAGGAGTTCTTCTTCCAAGTGAAAGGTGTAGCTATGGGCTGCCCCTTTGCGCCCGAATTAGCGGTGCTCTTTATGTCCCTGTATGAGGATACTTTCATACATAACAACAACCCATTCCATCAATATATCGGAACTTGGCTCCGATTTATTGACGATGTGTTCATGATGTGGACAGGAGACAGTAACACCTTGTCCCAGTTCCATCAATGGCTAAACTCTAGGACAGCTGACATCAAATTCAGCCTAACTCAGTCCATGAGTAAAATTTCTTTTCTGGACGTTGAGGTTTTCCCGAGAGAAGGTAAATTAGCTACTACTCTGTTTACCAAACCCACGGACCGCAACAAAGCTCTGATGTTTAACAGCAACCATCCCCGGAGCCTCAAGGAAAATCTCCCTTACGGGCAGTTTCTGCGGGTACGCCGAAACTGCACGTATAATGAGGATTTCCATCTACACTCAGAGAAACTAATATCAAAGTTGTGTGATAGAGGCTACCCGAAAAAGCTAGTAAAAAATTGCAAAAAGCGAGCCCAGTGGACCCCACGTGAAACCCTTCTAGAACGAAAAGAGAAACCCAACTTGAAACGACAGGTTTGCGTGACAACTTTCTGTCCCAACGCCAATCAGCTCAAAAAAATCATTAAGCAAAATTGGCATCTAGTGAACAACTTGGATGACAACCTGCAAGAGTTGCCCCTGTTTGCATTCAAGAAGGAAAACAACATTGCCAATCACATCGTACGTGCGGCCTTGCCAACATTCAAGCCGCCCACACTGCGACAAATGATGGGAATGCCCCCGGTGATGGGACATCACAAATGTGGTAGTTATTTGTGTTGTGCGTCCACAGTGGAAGGTTCCCTTTTCCAACATAATGGAATATCGTGGAAACACAATTCATTCAGCAATTGCAAAAGCAAATATGTCGTATATGGCATAATATGTCCCTGCCTACTCCTGTATATAGGGAAAACCAGTCAAGAAGTGCGACAGCGCATTTCACAACATAAATCGAGACTGAGACATAAAATTGAGAACGCACCATTGGTGCAATATTGGACACAAATGCAGCATAATATCAGTGACCTCAAATGGACGGTAATATCACGGATCGAGAAGGATCCCCGTGGGGGGACATGAACTTACAACTGTCTAAAAGGGAGGCATACCTTATTGTTAACTTCGACACGACCACATCTGGTCTTAACGAACTGAGTGAAATCTTCAAATTGTGAGAACCTCATTACAACCACGGTTACTTTTGGTGTTAAATACGCAGACTTATACACCTGCTGCGTAAGGCTTCGAAATCCAGTCCGGCATTTCCTTCCGTCGCTAAAAGCGCGCCTCTCTACCCTATATAGGTCAGAGAGTAGCAACCTATGGTCTGCGAGACGCATGCGCCAGAGATTAGTTCCTTCCACAACGCCAGTTGACCGGCGGCTGCCGGCTAACTTTATGAGTAAGTCTAAACTCCCCCTGTTCTTTATCCTCCGTTGTTAGTACTTTACATTTTTTTTAAAAGCCAGGCTTGTTTCATTACAGGTCAGTTTAAAATTAAGTTTTCACGAGCGTGCAGATTCAATGCCTGCTGGAAGCGACAATAGAGATACCAGGCGGTAAGCGTATTTGCTTATTTAGTTCCAGTTTATGGTTAACTGAAGTGCCTGCATTTTATATCACTTTTTCATTTACTTTTCCAGGCATAGGCAAAAATAAAACTTAGGATTCGTGACTATATTCCACCTTGGTCAACGTTAGCGGTAAGCGGAGTGATGTGACGATCATATTATAGAAAAAATTAGCCACTTGTTTGATCCATTCAAACCAACTTACTTTGTTACCGCTTCAATTCCTTTAGATCGCTAAACGCCCTTCACTTGTGAGGAATAGATAAATCTCTCTATGGCCCCCCGCCTGACCAGCTAAGGTAACAACGGTTTTACAACTGCTTCACTTTAAATACGGCATTCAATGTGCTATTATAATCGTCGTTTTCTCCACCTTACAGAACGACTGGATATACTATTAGACTCCGGTTTGAAGCTTGAAAAACCAAGGCTACCTTGTGCCGTTGGTAAGCGTGACTTTGACTATAGACTAATCTCGGGGTTACGATTAGAAGCCGAATCTAAAGAATATCATTTTCACCAACAGAAAGATTCCGAGTTCTGCTCTGGTTTTCAGCTTGAGTCTCCATTCTCCCCAGTTCGTAGGACGAAGGCCTACATAGCAAGGACACCAGGCAAGTAGGCCCGCAGAAAATGTTCAAAACCCCTCTTTTCCATTACATTCTAGGAGGTTAAACTAAATATATGCCTTTGCATTTATAGATATAAAGACAACTGTATTGTGCCCCCACGTTACCATTCTTATTTGGCTTCATCTCCACCGGTAAGAAACCAGAGATACGGAATTTCACTAGGTTGGGTTTACTGATGGTTGGTCTCTTGATTACTTAAAAAACATTCTCCTGTTTGTAATTTTTGTATTTTTTTTTCATTTATTCCTCATCCAGATACTACACAAGGCCCTGAAGAGAATCCCAGGGAAGTCAACGTGATTCGAAACGCGTAGGCCCCTGCCACACGTTGTCTGCGAGAGCGACAAGAGTTCATTGGTTTTTTTCTTGGTCGCTAGTACAATACCGAGTTCTACTGTTAAAAAGTTTTGTTTGTAGACTATTCCAGGATTGTACAGTATAGAGTGATTGTTTTCCATCATTCTTTCTGTAAATAGTGTCCGCAGACAGTGGCCTATTGCTGAGTTTATTTTGTAGTATATCTTTTGTAGTATATCTTAGTGTACAGAATTTTATTGCTATTTGTACCCCACACCTCCCCTGTCCCCAAGTGGTATGATTGTGTTTTGAATGTATGTGATATGTATGAAACATGTATGACTGATGAACTCCAAACTTATCCCTTAGTTTCCTGTGTCCTTTTGTAAATATGTCCTTTTGTATATGAAAAAATTGAGAAGTTTTGCTTGTCCTAAATTTTGTTAAAAATAAAAAAACTATTAAATAGTTAATCCCGTTCTTGATTCCTTCGAGTTCTGTTTTGGGCATTAGTTGGTTAAATATTATCCACATCAGCACTGGCACCTTTTTTTGTTCATTGATATTCTGGCTCAGCCTTGCTGATTAGAGCCCACCCGTAGTTGTTTTCCACTTATTAATAGCAGGCACCTGCCTGCGAGGTTAAGTTCTGCTTCATTTTTTGAAGTGTAGGTTAATCTATTGACCTTGTGAGTTTGTATTTGTTAATATTGTGTCTAGAGTTGTATGTTTTGTAAAACTTTTCCTTTTTTCTTTTTGTTTTTCAAGAAATGGCAGATAAGGACACCTTTGCCTATTCAGAAGACCACATCAGAAACTTGCTTAGTGATCCTCCCGTATTCTCTTCAGTCACCCTTAGTGAGACCGCTACATCGTCCAACGAGGCTGAGAAGTTACTTCGTCTAAAAAAGAAACAAATTCGGACGGACCTCCACGGCCACTTCCTGTTCAAAACAAACTCTTCTTGATAGTACAAGATGGGTTCGATCAAGGCTTTGTCGGCCCTAAAGAATTGGAATATCTTAAGATCAAACACCCCAAGACTCCGGTGTTCTACGTATTACCTAAAATCCACAAAGATGACAATCATCCGCCAGGCAGACCCATCGTGGCAGGATGTGGTTCCCTGCTTGAGCCTATTTCAAAATACGTAGATTGTTTCTTGAAGGAATTTATGTGTCTGGTGACATCTTACCTGCAGGATACCACGGACTTTATTAACAAATTGTCCAAGATTGAGTTTAGTGAACATCGGGATATCCTGGTCACCCTAGATGTGACATCCTTGTACACACAGATTCCTCAGGACGAGGCAATTGCTGTATTGTCCCACTTTCTGGATTCAAGACCTCGCCCAACGCGAGTACCCACAAAATTCTTACTCGATCTCGCTACTTTCGCATTGAAGAAGAATTACTTTAGTTTCAATAAGGAGTTCTTCTTCCAAGTGAAAGGTGTAGCTATGGGCTGCCCCTTTGCGTCCGAATTAGCGGTGCTCTTTTTGTCCCTGTATGAGGATACTTTCATACATAACAACAACCCATTCCATCAATATATCGGAACTTGGCTCTGATTTATTGACGATGTGTTCATGATTTGGACAGGAGACAGTAACACCTTGTCCCAGTTCCATCAATGGCTAAACTCTAGGACAGCTGACATCAAATTCAGCCTAACTCAGTCCAGGAGTAAAATTTATTTTCTGGACGTTGAGGTTTTCCCGAGAGAAGGTAAATTAGCTACTACGCTGTTTACCAAACCCACGGACCGCAACAAAGCTCTGATGTTTAACAGCAACCATCCCCGGAGCCTCAAGGAAAATCTCCCTTACGGGCAGTTTCTGCAGGTACGCCGAAACTGCACGTATAATGAGGATTTCCATCTACACTCAGAGAAACTAATATCAAAGTTGTGTGATAGAGGCTACCCGAAAAAGCTAGTAAAAAATTGCAAAAAGCGAGCCCAGTGGACCCCACGTGAAACCCTTCTAGAACGAAAAGAGAAACCCAACTTGAAACGACAGGTTTGCATGACAACTTTCTGTCCCAACGCCAATCAGCTCAAAAAAATCATTAAGCAAAATTTGCATCTAGTGAACAACTTGGATGACAACCTGCAAGAGTTGCCCCTGTTTGCATTCAAGAAGGAAAACAACATTGCCAATCACATCGTACGTGCGGCCTTGCCAACATCCAAGCCGCCCACACTGCGACAAATGATGGGAATGCCCCCGGTGATGGGACATCACAAATGTGGTAGTTGTTTGTGTTGTGCGTCCACAGTGGAAGGTTCCCTTTTCCAACATAATGGAATATCGTGGAAACACAATTCATTCAGCAATTGCAAAAGCAAATATGTCGTATATGGCATAATATGTCCCTGCCTACTCTTGTATATAGGGAAAACCAGTCAAGAAGTGCGACAGCGCATTTCACAACATAAATCGAGACTGAGACATAAAATTGAGAACGCACCATTGGTGCAACATTGGACACAAATGCAGCATAATATCAGTGACCTCAAATGGACGGTAATATCACAGATCGAGAAGGATCCCCGTGGGGGGGACATGAACTTACAACTGTCTAAAAGGGAGGCATACCTTATTGTTAAATTCAACACGACCACATCTGGTCTTAACGAACTGAGTGAAATCTTCAAATTGTGAGAACCTCATTACAACCACGGTTACTTTTGGTGTTAAATACGCAGACTTATACACCTGCTGCGTAAGGCTTTGAAATCCAGTCCGGCATTTCCTTCCGTCGCTAAAAGCGCGCCTCTCTACCCTATATAGGTCAGAGAGTAGCAACCTATGGTCTGCGAGACGCATGCGCCAGAGATTAGTTCCTTCCACAACGCCAGTTGACCGGCGGCTGCCGGCTAACTTTATGAGTAAGTCTAAACTCCCCCTGTTCTTTATCCTCCGTTGTTAGTACTTTACATTTTTTTTAAAAACCGGGCTTGTTTCATTACAGGTCAGTTTAAAATTAAGTTTTCACGAGCGTGCAGATTCAATGCCTGCTGGAAGCGACAATAGAGATACCAGGCGGTAAGCCTATTTGCTTATTTAGTTCCAGTTTATGGTTAACTGAAGTGCCTGCATTTTATATCACTTTTTCATTTACTTTTCCAGGCATAGGCAAAAATAAAACTTAGGATTCGTGACTATATTCCACCTTGGTCAACGTTAGCGGTAAGCGGAGTGATGTGACGATCATATTATAGAAAAAATTAGCCGCTTGTTTGATCCATTCAAACCAACTTACTTTGTTACCGCTTCAATTCCTTTAGATCGCTAAACGCCCTTCACTTGTGAGGAATAGATAAATCTCTCTATGGCCCCCCGCCTGACCAGCTAAGGTAACAACGGTTTTACAACTGCTTCACTTTAAATACGGCATTCAATGTGCTATTATAATCGTCGTTTTCTCCACCTTACAGAACGACTGGATATACTATTAGACTCCAGTTTGAAGCTTGAAAAACCAAGGCTACCTTGTGCCGTTGGTAAGCGTGACTTTGACTATAGACTAATCTCGGGGTTACGATTAGAAGCCGAATCTAAAGAATATCATTTTCACCAACAGAAAGATTCCGAGTTCTGCTCTGGTTTTCAGCTTGAGTCTCCATTCTCCCCAGTTCGTAGGACGAAGGCCTACATAGCAAGGACACCAGGCAAGTAGGCCCGCAGAAAATGTTCAAAACACCTCTTTTCCATTACATTTAAAGGAGGTTAAACTAAATATATGCCTTTGCATTTATAGATATAAAGACAACTGTATTGTGCCCCCACGTTACCATTCTTATTTGGCTTCATCTCCACCGGTAAGAAACCAGAGATACGGAATTTCACTAGGTTGGGTTTACTGATGGTTGGTCTCTTGATTACTTAAAAAACATTCTCCTGTTTGTAATTTTTGTATTTTTTTTTTCATTTATTCCTCATCCAGATACTACACAAGGCCCTGAAGAGAATCCCAGGGAAGTCAACGTGATTCGAAACGCGTAGGCCCCTGCCACACGTTGTCTGCGAGAGCGACAAGAGTTCATTGGTTTTTTTCTTGGTCGCTAGTACAATACCGAGTTCTACTGTTAAAAAGTTTTGTTTGTAGACTATTCCAGGATTGTACAGTATAGAGTGATTGTTTTCCATCATTCTTTCTGTAAATAGTGTCCGCAGACAGTGGCCTATTGCTGAGTTTATTTTGTAGTATATCTTTTGTAGTATATCTTAGTGTACAGAATTTTATTGCTATTTGTACCCCACACCTCCCCTGTCCCCAAGTGGTATGATTGTGTTTTGAATGTATGTGATATGTATGAAACATGTATGACTGATGAACTCCAAACTTATCCCTTAGTTTCCTGTGTCCTTTTGTAAATATGTCCTTTTGTATATGAAAAAATTGAGAAGTTTTGCTTGTCCTAAATTTTGTTAAAAATAAAAAAACTATTAAATAGTTAATCCCGTTCTTGATTCCTTCGAGTTCTGTTTTGGGCATTAGTTGGTTAAATATTATCCACATCAGCACTGGCACCTTTTTTTGTTCATTGATATTCTGGCTCAGCCTTGCTGATTAGAGCCCACCCATAGTTGTTTTCCACTTATTAATAGCAGGCACCTGCCTGCGAGGTTAAGTTCTGCTTCATTTTTTGAAGTGTAGGTTAATCTATTGACCTTGTGAGTTTGTATTTGTTAATATTGTGTCTAGAGTTGTATGTTTTGTAAAACTTTTCCTTTTTTCTTTTTGTTTTTCAAGTAATGGCAGATAAGGACACCTTTGCCTATTCAGAAGACCACATCAGAAACTTGCTTAGTGATCCTCCCGTATTCTCTTCAGTCACCCTTAGTGAGACCGCTACATCGTCCAACGAGGCTGAGAAGTTACTTCGTCTAAAAAAGAAACAAATTCAGACGGACCTCCACGGCCACTTCCTGTTCAAAACGAACTCTTCTTGATAGTACAAGATGGGTTCGATCAAGGCTTTGTCGGCCCTAAAGAATTGGAATATCTTAAGATCAAACACCCCAAGACTCCGGTGTTCTACGTATTACCTAAAATCCACAAAGATGACAATCATCCGCCAGGCAGACCCATCGTGGCAGGATGTGGTTCCCTGCTTAAGCCTATTTCAAAATACGTAGATTGTTTCTTGAAGGAATTTATGTGTCTGGTGACATCTTACCTGCAGGATACCACGGACTTTATTAACAAGTTGTCCAAGATTGAGTTTAGTGAACATCGGGATATCCTGGTCACCCTAGATGTGACATCCTTGTACACACAGATTCCTCAGGACGAGGCAATTGCTGTATTGTCCCACTTTCTGGATTCAAGACCTCGCCCAACCCGAGTACCCACAAAATTCTTACTCGATCTCGCTACTTTCGCATTGAAGAAGAATTACTTTAGTTTCAATAAGGAGTTCTTCTTCCAAGTGAAAGGTGTAGCTATGGGCTGCCCCTTTGCGTCCGAGTTAGCGGTGCTCTTTATGTCCCTGTATGAGGATACTTTCATACATAACAACAACCCATTCCATCAATATATCGGAACTTGGCTCCGATTTATTGACGATGTGTTCATGATTTGGACAGGAGACAGTAACACCTTGTCCCAGTTCCATCAATGGCTAAACTCTAGGACAGCTGACATCAAATTCAGCCTAACTCAGTCCAGGAGTAAAATTTCTTTTCTGGACGTTGAGGTTTTCCCGAGAGAAGGTAAATTAGCTACTACGCTGTTTATCAAACCCACGGACCGCAACAAAGCTCTGATGTTTAACAGCAACCATCCCCGGAGCCTCAAGGAAAATCTCCCTTACGGGCAGTTTCTGCGGGTACGCTGAAACTGCACGTATAATGAGGATTTCCATCTACACTCAGAGAAACTAATATCAAAGTTGTGTGATAGAGGCTACCCGAAAAAGCTAGTAAAAAATTGCAAAAAGCGAGCCCAGTGGACCCCACGTGAAACCCTTCTAGAACGAAAAGAGAAACCCAACTTGAAACGACAGGTTTGCATGACAACTTTCTGTCCCAACGCCAATCAGCTCAAAAAAATCATTAAGCAAAATTGGCATCTAGTGAACAACTTGGATGACAACCTGCAAGAGTTGCCCGTGTTTGCATTCAAGAAGGAAAACAACATTGCCAATCACATCGTACGTGCGGCCTTGCCAACATCCAAGCCGCCCACACTGCGACAAATGATGGGAATGCCCCCGGTGATGGGACATCACAAATGTGGTAGTTGTTTGTGTTGTGCGTCCACAGTGGAAGGTTCCCTTTTCCAACATAATGGAATATCGTGGAAACACAATTCATTCAGCAATTGCAAAAGCAAATATGTTGTATATGGCATAATATGTCCCTGCCTACTCCTGTATATAGGGAAAACCAGTCAAGAAGTGCGACAGCGCATTTCACAACATAAATCGAGACTGAGACATAAAATTGAGAACGCACCATTGGTGCAACATTGGACACAAATGCAGCATAATATCAGTGACCTCAAATGGACGGTAATATCACGGATCGAGAAGGATCCCCGTGGGGGGGACATGAACTTACAACTGTCTAAAAGGGAGGCATACCTTATTGTTAAATTCAACACGACCACATCTGGTCTTAACGAACTGAGTGAACTCTTCAAATTGTGAGAACCTCATTACAACCACGGTTACTTTTGGTGTTAAATACGCAGACTTATACACCTGCTGCGTAAGGCTTCGAAATCCAGTCCGGCATTTCCTTCCGTCGCTAAAAGCGCGCCTCTCTACCCTATATAGGTCAGAGAGTAGCAACCTATGGTCTGCGAGACGCATGCGCCAGAGATTAGTTCCTTCCACAACGCCAGTTGACCGGCGGCTGCCGGCTAACTTTATGAGTAAGTCTAAACTCCCCCTGTTCTTTATCCTCCGTTGTTAGTACTTTACATTTTTTTTTAAAACCGGGCTTGTTTCATTACAGGTCAGTTTAAAATTAAGTTTTCACGAGCGTGCAGATTCAATGCCTGCTGGAAGCGACAATAGAGATACCAGGCGGTAAGCGTATTTGCTTATTTAGTTCCAGTTTATGGTTAACTGAAGTGCCTGCATTTTATATCACTTTTTCATTTACTTTTCCAGGCATAGGCAAAAATAAAACTTAGGATTCGTGACTATATTCCACCTTGGTCAACGTTAGCGGTAAGCGGAGTGATGAGACGATCATATTATAGAAAAAATTAGCCGCTTGTTTGATCCATTCAAACCAACTTACTTTGTTACCGCTTCAATTCCTTTAGATCGCTAAACGCCCTTCACTTGTGAGGAATAGATAAATCTCTCTATGGCCCCCCGCCTGACCAGCTAAGGTAGCAACGGTTTTACAACTGCTTCACTTTAAATACGGCATTCAATGTGCTATTATAATCGTCGTTTTCTCCACCTTACAGAACGACTGGATATACTATCAGACTCCGGTTTGAAGCTTGAAAAACCAAGGCTACCTTGTGCCGTTGGTAAGCGTGACTTTGACTATAGACTAATCTCGGGGTTACGATTAGAAGCCGAATCTAAAGAATATTATTTTCACCAACAGAAAGATTCCGAGTTCTGCTCTGGTTTTCAGCTTGAGTCTCCATTCTCCCCAGTTCGCAGGACGAAGGCCTACATAGCAAGGACACCAGGCAAGTAGGCCCGCAGAAAATGTTCAAAACCCCTCTTTTCCATTACATTCTAGGAGGTTAAACTAAATATATGCCTTTGCATTTATAGATATAAAGACAACTGTATTGTGCCCCCACGTTACCATTCTTATTTGGCTTCATCCCCACCGGTAAGAAACCAGAGATACGGAATTTCACTAGGTTGGGTTTACTGATGGTTGGTCTCTTGATTACTTAAAAAACATTCTCCTGTTTGTAATTTTTGTATTTTTGTTTCATTTATTCCTCATCCAGATACTACACAAGGCCCTGAAGAGAATCCCAGGGAAGTCAACGGGATTCGAAACGCGTAGGCCCCTGCCACACGTTGTCTGCGACAGCGACAAGAGTTCATTGGTTTTTTTCTTGGTCGCTAGTACAATACCGAGTTCTACTGTTAAAAAGTTTTGTTTGTAGACTATTCCAGGATTGTACAGTATAGAGTGATTGTTTTCCATCATTCTTTCTGTAAATAGTGTCCGCAGACAGTGGCCTATTGCTGAGTTTATTTTGTAGTATATCTTTTGTAGTATATCTTAGTGTACAGAATTTTATTGCTATTTGTACCCCACACCTCCCCTGTCCCCAAGTGGTATGATTGTGTTTTGAATGTATGTGATATGTATGAAACATGTATGACTGATGAACTCCAAACTTATCCCTTAGTTTCCTGTGTCCTTTTGTAAATATGTCCTTTTGTATATGAAAAAATTGAGAAGTTTTGCTTGTCCTAAATTTTGTTAAAAATAAAAAAACTATTAAATAGTTAATCCCGTTCTTGATTCCTTCGAGTTCTGTTTTGGGCATTAGTTGGACTGTTCCCATGAGGCACAGGGTCAAGACTGATTTTCATACGGCCATGTCTAAACTAAGGTGGCATGGCGAGCAAAAGAATGTTGGATTTAACCCAGATCTCTTGAATGGGGGGGGGGGGGGGGGGGGGGGTGAATGTTTTGATTTGTTCGTAGTTCTGTCCATCAATTGAGTGTCTTTTGCTTCCTCGCCCTAAGTGCACCATGTATGCTCAGACGTGGGTCCCAGGCTCACTGTACTACTGGATTAAAGCTATCCAATCTGATAAGGGGTGAATCCCCCAAACTGGTCCTAGGATGCTTGTTTCCGTTCCAGGGAGGACCTGGCTTGGCAGTTTGGGCTGGACTGTTCCCATGAGGCAAGGGTCAAGGCTGATTTGCATATGCCCAGGTCTAAACTTGGGATGGCATGGTGAGCAAAAAAATGATTAATTTAACCCAGATCTCTTGACAGGGGGTCAAAGTTTTGATTTGTTCTGCATTCCATCCATTAATTGTGTGTCTTGTGCTCCCTTTGAGTTGCTGCCATCGGCAGATAAGTTTGTGCTTCTCTTGGTAGATTACACATCTAAATGGGTGCAGACCAGGTGTTCAAGTGCAGCTAACACCTGGACGGTGTTGGAATTTCTTAAAGATGTATTTGTGAGTAAAGGGGTGACCAAGTATCCTGTTACTGATAATGTTTCACAGGAGATGCAGGAATTTTTGAACAAGCTAGGAATTGTGCATCAAAGAGCAACTTTCTATGCAAAACAGACCAATGGTTTGACAGAGCGGATGAATAAGGCAGTACAGACTTGTACACAAAGAGCATTGGAAGTCGGAGTCCCTCTTAGATGTGTGCTGAGGGAGATGGTGGGCACACCATACCACTCCTAATTGTATAATACAGAGGTCTCCTTTTGAGGCATTGAGGGGCAGAGTAGCTAATTCAAAGTTGAACCCTGTGTGGTTGCCTTCAAACAAAGTGAAGGTTCTGGATGAAAAAGTGAGGTGAGCCACGCTCAGTTCTTATCAGCAAAGATATAAAAGAAGATATGATGAGAAGAATTCAATCAGGTTCAAAGGGGAATGTGGATGAGCTGGATTTGGTGAAAAACCAAGGTGGGAGAAAAAAGGCATCTCTAGAGTCATGGGCCCTTTCACCATTACTGCTTTAAATGTGGTGATTTTTAATACTGGTGGCACGTTGAGTTTGTCCAGGCTTGTGAAGTACTCCAGTGATGAGACATCTGATGATTGTTCTTTAGACAAGATCTAAAAACGTACCTGTACAATTTGATGATTATGTCCTGCATTGATGTTTCTTTATTATCTTTTAGTTCTTTGGTTATTCTTTAGAGTGTTTTTCTTGTTGTTCTTATGGTTTATTATGTATATTATCAGATAAGGGGGATGTGTAGTAATCGCTTTCCCTTGTACCCTCAAGAGACAGGCAGCCCCTGCCAAGAATGTTGTGGGACACCGTGTATGTTGCGACAGTTGGAGTCACCGAACTGTGCTGTCATGTTGTCGATGTTAATGGTTTTCCTGACAATAAACTATACATTATATATTAATATGAGTGTGCTGAAACTTATACACTTCTGGAGTTTACCCGCCTTGGCCTTCTGATATAGAGTTATATCAACTCTAAAAGATGAAGTCGGACAAACCTGAGCCAAGTGCCATTAAAACTGGAGCTCGGAGAATGGAAAAGCAGCAGGAGCCTCAAACCTGGAAAGTAAATAAAGAGGAATCCAGGATATCTTTCCCCTGTATTCCCCGATACCATGGATGTTCATTAAAAACCTATAGGTCCAAAATAACTTAACACCTTGGCTGCTATGGGTTTTCCCCCTGGGTGCTGCAATTCCATAAATCCCACTTTACATCTAAATGGTTTTCCAGCACCCATCATTCCACTCACAGATCATGGGAGTTCAAAAAGATGGATCATTGATATAGTGTGTGAATTTCTTGATAATTCCCCACAATTTCTGGGAGACACAGCTCCCCAACAACTTGACTTTGACTCTACTAGTATATCATTGAACATGGAACTGTTAGCTTGGCAGAATCCATGCAACCATTCCAGCACTGCTTACAGATACCCTCAACAAGGAACTAGACCAGAACCGTATTACCGATATAAAATCAGCCTCTTCGTGTAAAATACTGTGCACTGTACAAGTCCATTCAACACTTCGGGATGGTTCCGCAAAACCTGCTCCGTGCAACGTAGAATTAGGCCTGCATGGAAGCATTGAAACCAAGCTTGTGGTACTTGCTTAGCTCTGCAATTGAATCAACCTGCATCATGCTCTTGGGCTAACAGTACTGTATCAGACGTTGTCTCCCAAAGTCTCAAAACCCACAATCTTCTATAAACACAAACTCAACGGCTTCTGAGTTAGCACCCCAGGTTCAGGAGCAAGCCCATGGGATCAATGTCATGCCTATGCTCAGCCTTATCACGGGAAAAAATACTTAGGGCCTCATTTATGAGGCCGTGCGTCACTTTTACGCCGCCGGTGCGTCACTTTTGGTGACGCACCAGCAGCGTAAAAAATGTGCCTTGTTGCACCATATTTACAAAGTGTCGCTTCTAGGTAGATGCATTACTTTGTAAACCCCTGCGCTACATTATACCTACGCTAGGTATAATTTATGCAGGGGGGGCGTTCTGACGCAAGAAAGGGTCATAGAAGTGATGCAGTGAAATCTATAAGATTTCACTGCGCCACTTCTAGGACACAGATGTGAGATGTGTCAATTTCTTACGCCTGCCTCACAGCAGGCGTAAGACTAACGCAGGCCCTTTCACATGGGGCTTGCTCCATGTGAAAGGACACATTGTTTGAGTTGCATCACTTTTGTGACACACTCCAGCATTGCGTCACTTTTGCGCCATACATATACGTCAGAAATACTGACGTATCTGTAACATTTTGTGCCATGATGCGTCATACTGTAAATATGACGCATCATTGGTTTTGCGAGCAGGACGCAATGAAAAGTGACGCATCGATGTTTTCACGCTGCGATGCATCACTTTTTATAAATGAGGCCCCTAATATCCCTTCTTTGTCCAGTGGCTCAATATGGCAATACTTACGGCAGGAGGAAGGGGCCAATCAAGAGTTCAATGACAGCAATTCTCCCTCCGAGCACCTCACAACAATTCCTATCAATGAACCAAATAACATATGGGCTATGCTCCTAACCGTGCTTAAAGCTTCAGTGAAAACCCTCAATTACAAGTCAAATAAATTAGACATTCGAGTCTACCTGTTGAACATTTAAGTTGCACACATTGCTGGCAATGAAAAAAAAGCACTGGATGACCTGAGCAACCTAATTACCTGAGCCCACAGCATGTACACAATATTTCCACCTAAGAGCTACTGTGGTCCTATAATTGATAAACTGGGCACCCTGCCAGATATACCGTCCTGCTCCTGGATGATATGAAATCAAGCTTAATGCAATCTGCTATTGAAGAGAGCGACACAAGATAGGGGAATCTTGGTGGGCCGTCTAACATTAAGAGCAATGTATAATCAATGACAGCTTCTCCATCATTAGATAACACTCAGACAATGTCAAAAGAGAAACCGACTGACCCAGTGGCAGTGGTCCAATCCCCCAACAAACTTCAAAAGACGACGACATCAGTAAAAGGTAAATAAGACTCCCTGGGGGCGCAAGTAGTAAATTATAACACCTAACAAGACGTCCCACATGCCACTGCCCATACAAGGCATAGATCCCAGCAGCGTTCATTTCTGACAAAGAGACAATAAAGAGGTAAAGAAAAGGGATAAATAACGGAGCGTAAAACCCCTCAGCGAGAGGGATCAGTCGTGACATTTACCCAATTTGTGGGATGCTGCTGGAGAAGTCACTGACAAAAAATGAAAACCAACACAATTTCTCTGATACAAAATCCATTTGTAATGCAATTCATAATAGCAACACAGCTTGAAGACCTACTGCAGTTCATCACTCTAGGCCCGCATTCAGGACTGTCAGAGGTCAGACAGCAGATAATCAAACCTGACCTCAGCAAATGATTGTGCAAGCAGAAAACTAAGCCTCCAAAATAATCAAGATCACTGTTTTGTGGAGAAACTTGTTTCCAAACTAAAATCTGACACTTAATTGCATGCCTATGGTCAAACAGTTAAGCTACTGCTTAAAAGGACTGAAGCTTCTATGGTAAAATCTAAGATTAAACATAGGGCAGCAGAAGGTATTTCCATCTCCAACAGTCAGCATATCATCTCTACCCTGGTAGTCTCTGTAAACCTAGCATCCCGATTCCAAAGAGATCAGCCCTGGCAAGCAGACCCAGAGGAATCCACCTCTAAAGAGAAGGGAAGCAAAAATATTGTTTTCCATCCTAAATATGCTTCCAATGGGCAGCATGACATTATAAATAGAGGAAATATCCTGAAACTACTGAGTGCAATGCCATTGTTGGCTCACTTAACCACTAGATACAAATCTTATAGAAATGTATGTTATCAGACAGGTGCAACTCAAGAGAATCTACTCTCATGGACTGGCTCTCACCAGCCACTGCCATGCTGGTGATGAAGGAAAAACATTATATTGATACTTGGGGAATTTCAATCTCGCCATACAGGCAACCGTTCTATCCTTTTCCATAGAATAAATACTCCAAGCCATTTCAATCGTCAAAGGTGAACGTAGTAAATCACCAAAACGCACAGCAAATGATTAGCACTCCACTTTAGTTCTCTCTCCCAAGTTAGGACCATGAATACTGGCATGCATTCATTTATGGGAGGAGGATTATGCTTGGTTGCCCAGGGCCTTACAAAAATCTCAAGCTCTATCACCCTCTGAGGCGGAAAGCCGGAGGTTCTCACGCTCTACCTTTTGAATACCAGCAGCGCTTCGCTACGCTTGATTAAAAAGCGTTTTTATGTTCATTTAACTTGCGGGGTATTTTACCTTTTGTTGATTCTAAAATTAGTGCTTACACTCTGGAATTGTCTCCTCACCTCCCTCTGTTGTCTGGGCCACTCTCAGCTGAGTATCGACGCTGAGAGTTGGTCCCGGGGAGGCGAGGGCAGGACAGCGGCCATATTGGGTCGGGCTGCGCCGTGACGCGCTCCAGACAGCTTAAAAGGGGAAGGGCCTCTCCGCGTAGCGGACGCGCCGGATGCCCGCCGGAGTCACGCCAGAGTCCAGCCCGTCTGCGCCCGTCCGCGCTAGGCCGGGCTCTGGGCTCTGGCATAATCTACTGGTGGTGAGCAAAGCTATCCTCTTCATCATGGTTTTAGCATATTCCTTTGATGAGCTATATGCATTACGTAATACCCCCAATACCAGCTGTTCCATATACCCTTTCCCCCCTACCAAGTTTCGCTGTTCTCTCTGCAACTTCTCTTTAAAAAATCCAACTATGTGCAGATCCCTGTGTCACCACGGTAGACGAAATAGACAGGTAACCCCCAGGATAATCCCGCCCCGACCCCCACTAAGTTTTTGGAGTATAAACTGTAGATCCCTACCTCAACATAGATACAATATACATGATTTTCTGGTTGAACATCAACCTGATGCGATATTCCTGACCGAGACTTGGCTCAGGGACTGCTCGGGTCCGGATATTGCAGATGCCATTCCCTCTAATTATGCTATTCTTCGCCAAGATAGAATTTCTGGCAGAGGGGGTGGAATTGCAATTATCTACAAGAATATATATATTTGTAAATTGGTCGACGCCACCCAAAAAGACTGTGAGTCAGCTCTATTCCAACTGTTCATAACTCCTCAATTTACGCTGTCAGGTTTACTAGCATATCGTCCCCCTGGGACAGCCAGCTCATGGATAACTTCATTACCGGACCTATTAGCCCCAATCTTGCTTAAAGCATCTAATTTCACTATTCTAGGAGACTTAAACATTCACCTGGATGATAATGAATGCTCTCACAGGAATCAGCTCCTCTCTACCCTGGAAGCTTTTGACCTCCAATTACTCAATACTGGTCCCACACATTGTGCTGGACATTTACTTGACCCTATTTTATCTAATCTGCCCTTAGACTGTTCCCGTGAAGCTTTACAAATTACCTGGTCCGATCATCTAGCTGTCCCTTTCACCTTAGACATGGCTGATACAACAGCTAGATCTGCGACAGTAAAACTGGGGCCATCTCGGAATTGGGGGAAGGTTAGCATTCCAGAACTTAATAAATTACTGATTAAAACTCTCCCGTCTATTGACGCATCGGTTACTGCTCTTAATAGTATTACTGAACTTTGGCTTACCAATGCTGTAGAACGGGCGTTACCAATGACGTCAAAGCCCACAGTCACACATCATCCTCCAGCCCCATGGTACTCGGAACAACTCAAGAGTCTTCGCTCACAATGTAAGATCTTGGAGCGTAAATGGAGAAAAGGCTACTCTCCTTCTCGTAAAATCATATACAAAGAAGCCTTAAAAAAGTACCATAACAGCTGCAAAACTGCTAAAGCAAACTACACTACAAAAACAGTGACTGATGCACAAAACTGCCCTAAGGTGTTATTCTCTGTTGTGAAGAAACTGACCGGTGTAAATTCCATTCCCCCCCCTCTTGATGTCGTTCAATGTCAGTCCTTAGCAGATTATTTTATAAAGAAAGTGGATCTCATCTACGATCATTTTTCTCCATTTCCAGAGACCACTCTCACCCCTCCTAATACGGCCAAGGAATTAGTGAATACCACCACTGATGCTATTATTACTACCTGGCAGCCTCTAGACGCCACTTCTTTTGTGTCCTGTTTAAACAGTGTGCGATCCGGTTCCCCACGGGATGTGCTCCCGGCCAAAATCTTAAAACAATTGGATCCCCTTACCCATCCCACTTTCATTAAACTACTAAACACCTCTTTGAGCGAGGCCCAGGTCCCCCAACCTTGGAAACACGCCATGGTGGTACCTTTACTAAAAAAATCAGGTGCCGATTCTTCAAACCCCGCCAACTTTCGCCCGATATCCTTGCTGCCAATCTTTTCTAAGATATTGGAGAGACACATTAATTTCCAGCTTTCTAAACTGGTCGAAAGCACCGCCTTTCTCCATCCTTCTCAGTCGGGTTTCCGGCCTAGGCACTCTACTGAGACAGCACTCCTGGGGGTAACGGAGAGTCTGAGGCACGGTGTCGACCAAGGTAACACCATGGCGCTCATCCTGTTGGACTTGAGCGCAGCGTTCGACACCGTGTCACATTCCATTCTTATTGACTCTCTGAAATCTCTAGGAGTGGGTGGCCAGGCCTTGGCCTGGCTGGTGTCTTTCCTCAATGACCGAAGTTTTCAAGTGTTCTCTCCTAAAGCAGCTTCCACCATTTGTCCATCTGCTCGCGGTGTCCCTCAAGGCTCAATCCTTAGTCCTTTATTATTTAATATTTACGTTAAACCCTTGGCATCCATTGTTGAACAGGCTGGACTTACCCTGTTTTCTTACGCGGATGACACCCAGATTGTCTTCTCCCTATCAGGAAGAGACGAGAACAACATCTCCGCACTCAAGTCAGGCCTCACTCTTGTGGCCGACTGGATGCGGAGAAACTGTCTCAAACTGAATGGGGAGAAGACCGAGGTGGTCATTCTGGGCCGGAATAAACATCTCTGGGGTCCTGGCCACTGGCCCATTGAATTGGGTACTGCGCCAACACCTTCCACCGCTGTTCGCAACCTGGGTGTCATCATAGATGACAGATTATCTATGAGACAACAGGCCACTAAGGTTGCGGCCATCTGTTTTTCAACGCTGCGGTGGCTCCATAAGATCCTGTGGATGCTTCCACTCTCTTCCCGCAGAACCGTAGTCCAGGCGCTTGTAACATCTCGCCTGGACTATGGCAACATTCTTTATCTGGGCGCAGATAAAGCCACCCTACAGGTGCTACAAGTAGTGCAAAACGCAGCTGCGCGCCTGCTAAAAAACATCCCTAGACGCTCCTCAGCCAAGGCCGCCTTACGTGACCTTCACTGGCTGAGCATCCCTGAACGTATCAAATTCAAGGCACTTTGTTATATGTTCAAGGTTAAGCAAGGCAGTGCCCCAGCCTACCTCCAAAGGCTGGTCACACCCTATAGACCCCTACGGCCGCTAAGGTCATCAGACATGGGAAACTTCACCAAGCCAAGATGGAAGCTGACAAAAATGGGAGGTCGTTCCTTCGCTACCTTGGGACCCAAATATTGGAACTCACTCCCATTGACTCTAAAATTAGAGACCAATCTGTTTCGCTTCCGCAAGGCTTTAAAGACATTGCTCTTTTCTCAACGTGCCGAATAGTTTGCCGTTGGCTCAGTTAGGTGAAGCTGCCTCCTTCTTCTTCAGTCTATCCCTAGCGCCGGGAAACCCACTGTGGGTAGCTGTGCGCAATACAAGCTTAAATAAATAAATAAATAAATATGAACTGATTTTCCATGCCCCTCACACTTAAAAATCTGCTCTTGGAACATAACAGGTGCCAAACTGAAATATTGGTTTGGGCATCCTCAACTGGAATGGAAGAACTGCGATATAGTGGCCCTTCAGGAACCTGGGTAGCAAACCCCCTACCAGTGGCAGGCTACATCCATTGTATAATCCCAGCATATATGCAGTCAAAATTTGGAAGATTCAACAGGGGCCTATTAGTATATTCAAGCAGTATATATAACCCCATTGCTTCAAATTGAAGTGGATGAATAGTAAGAATTTGACCATGACCTTGAAGTCCTGGAGCTGAAAAGGAGTGGGACACTCGGTGTTTATGCCCTGTTTATCATAAATGCTTATATCCACCCAGAACAGGAGACAAAAGGGCCCTCTCCTCAAAATCAGTGCCTTTGGGACATGACATTGCACTCTTATGCCAGGAATAATCAGTTGCAGCCCGTGGAGGGAGTTCCGTGGAGTGGAAAGGCGGGTGGGGGAGGGGCAGGGTGGGGGGTAGTAAACATCGGTAATTGGATGATTGGAGGTAAGTAAACAATTAAATAAATAAAATGAATTTCGTAGCACCTGCTGCATCACAGTTTGCGACGCAGGGCGCACAACAAACTTCGTTTTATTTATTTAATTGTTTACTTACCTCCAGTCATCCATATTCAGGTGTTTACTACCCCCCACCCTGCCCCTCCCCCACCCCGCTTTTCCGCCCCATGGTACTCCCTCCACAGGCCGCAACTGGGCATCATTTTAACTGGAGATTTTAATATGAATCTCCAGCAGAAATCCGGGGATAATTTTTTTATCTGCTCAAAATCAGTGTTGGGAATTTCACTCATCAGGATAAGATGTGCAAGCATTTTTGTAAAAGATCTTAAGTATGACAGCCTTAGGGCTTAGAGTGGTAGCTCCACTAGCAACATACCACTGAAAACCCACATTTTATGGGTCCAATTCGCACTCAAATATTGATTCTGCACCGGTATCACTCCAGTTATTTTCCCAAATAAGCTCATTCAGGACAGAATTGACTACCAACAGCGATCATCTCCCTCAAGTTATATAACTTCAGTACAAACCAAAACGATTTCAGATAACAAAATGTTCTGACAATTCAATTTCTAAAACTGCTTCTGCGGGCGTACAGGTTATAACAAAATGTGAGTTCAAGCATAAAAACCCAGCTGAATATTGGGAATTGTTTTGTAACATCCTTATCAATTCCCACCATAAGAACCACCCTGTCACCAAAAAGATAAAATAATCCTCCCACTAGCCTGACGCTCAGCAAAATAAAGCTCAACAAGGTAAACCGAGCCCCCTGAAAGATAAGAATAATGACTTCAACCTCTCTTGCTATCAACCAACTGGGAAACGCCCAAAAACTTCACAACGCAACAATGAGAAGATAGGAGATCCCAGTCAGATGCTTTTTGGGATAGACTGATGAATTCCAGTAAAGAATGCAACTCAAAAAACCTTTGCCAACTAGTAAATTCTCTAACAAGACCATCCAACGCATTGATCAAGTCCAGCATACCTGGAGCCATATGAGTTATGTACGTAACTAGAGCATTCACTAGAGAACATAAGTTAGTATTTTGGTGGGTGATCTGATCAGGGTGGTGGTGCTCAAATGGCAGTTCACATTTATTAGTGTCTTCAAAGTTCCTAAGTGCGGTGCTGAAAAGGAGGGAGAAACACCCCACTCCCCAAATCTGATAATAGGATAATTGTTTTGAAAATCTTTTATCCCAAGCATTTGCAATTCTATGTCACAAACCAGCTAGGTTTCTTTTGACAATATTAAAAAAACAACAACATTTCTTTCAGTTTTTAGTTTTCTTAGGTTCTCTTTCTTTTATTCTTAGCCACAGAGCCAACTCGTGTTTCGTCGATGTTTGGGATAATCCTGTGAATTCATCAGGGCTAGAAAATATAAATAAATGCCCCATATGTCACTATTACATTTCATAACATCTTTGGTAACCCCTCAATCTAGTGGAATTAATGAAGATTTAATATATAAGGGGATTGTACATAATCCGTAACTGTTCAGTGGAGACCTGTGCATAGTCATAATTTTTTTAATACCATATATTTTATCATGGGTTATTTCACAATTCAATTATTTTTGTTATCTTGAACCATAGATTTGGTGGAAAGATCTAAAGATCAGCTACACCTTACTATTCATGTTATTACATCCAATATAAAACCGAATATGTACCTTGTGTCCAGTTATACTATGTATAGGACCCGACACAAGGTACATGTTCGGTGTTTAAATATCAGGCTGCTTTGCACCATAATACCCATTTGTATTTGATTACTGAAATTGCCATGGTCCTTTTTCCAGATTAAATTTGACTTTGAAGAGATAGACAGGTATTCACAACTCTCTCAGGTCTAGGGCTTTCTTTTAGGACACTGATTCCACATATTTGGAGTTTGCGGTTATTACTGGCTCGACTGTAATGTACACTTTGGGTTGGAAAAGGAATATATATATATTGGATGACACAACACAACCACTAAGGTGTAGCTGATCCTTAGGCTGCAAGAAGGTCCCATGCGGCCATAATAAATTTGAAACAAGTAAATCGACCCTTTGTTTTCCTTCATATTCAGCCCACTAGTATACAGCTGGCACGTCCTAGAATCGTGGAATTCAGCAATTATTGTACCATTGTGCAAAAAGGTTCAGACACAGATCAGCAAATTATCACCCAACCCCTTTACTGGACAGGATGGGGAAAATCTATGGGAGCATACTACCCAACAGGATGGAGGAGCGGGTAGGATTTAGGAAATGTTTGGGAAATATAAAGTTGGCATTTTGGATGCACATGATCTACTCACAGAATTCCAAGTTTAAGAATGCAGTTATATATCTAACATTCATCATTCTGAAGTTTGTCTTTTGGTATTGTTAATCACACACCACTCTGGTCCAGCCTACGTCAAAAGGGATGTCAGAGTGGTTGGTGATCAACATTACTGTGGTCATGTCACAGAAGTCGGTAATAGTCTACAGCACATTAATGATCTAACCAAAGTGAAGGTACGATAAAGGCAGCTTGGTGATTGTGCAGTGAATTTGGTTTTGCTCATGGAGTCAGTTATGAGTTTAAGCTGGCACCTTTGCCTTTCAGCATTTTTATCACAAATATCATAAATATTTATTTATTTATTTATGTATTTGTAAAATGCAAACTACTCACCCCTATGGGTGAGTAGTGCTGGGGATCAAAGCAAAAGCTCTGTGCTGCAAAGTGAGATGGTCTGGCGAAGTTCCGGGAGTTGCCGTTATTGGGCCCTAAAATAGCAGGCCTAAGATGTAAGTTATAGGGTGGCTCTAAAAAGTACACTTGTGTTCATTAGTTGGAGCTACATATAAGTGTGGATGCACAGCTTCAAGTTATTCATGAAAACTCGGTTTCCCTGATCTGTGAAGTGTACTCCATCACTTCTGTATATATCTTCCATATCAAAACGTATGTTGTTCTGTAGATGGAGCCCATTCGGTGGTCTCTGAGGTATGCAGATACAGCTTTGTTGACTTTTTTCCGAGATTTTTCCAATCTGAGGACAAAATTGTTTGGACCATTTCCACTTCTGTCTTTGGCATATATTGAAATATATAAAGACAGTTTGAGGCAAAAATAACATCAATTGTCCAAAGGTGTCCTTCATAAGCATTTCCAAACCTACCCAAATCAATGTGCCTAGGTCGTTTCCACCACAGCGCACAATCATGAGGTCAGGGTGTTGGAGATGCAAGTAGCTTTTACCCAAAGGCAACAATTGGTGCCACTTCAATCCTCTCTGTCCAAAACATTTAGGGGTCCATTAGAATGGCGGGCGGAAACAGTCTGCCCGCCACCCTAACGGAGATCGGGACCGCCCACCTAAAGGGCGGGGGTCCCGACAATGGCATTAAGATGCGCCCGCCAAAGTGGCGGGCGCATTCCTCAAGTTAATATTGTGGCGGGCGGTGCTCACTGCACCGCCCGCCACAATGTTCAAAACAAATGCACGCATTTGCATAACCGAGGCGGCAGGCACCGCGCGGTGCCTGCCGCTGCGATTATGCAAATGCAGGGGGGTACCACAGGTACCCCCGTGTGCCACTTCCCTTTGCCCGTAACTCTGGGGGCCCACAGGGGCCCGCCAGAGTGAACACCGCATGCCTTTCCGTGGCGGCATTGCCGCCTCGGAAAGGCATTGACAAATGCCTATTCTAATATGGCTGGCGGTGTCTGATAGACACCGCCACCATGTTCTCCTTTTTCCGCCCCGGCCGCTATGCGACCGGGGTGGAAAACAGGCGGGCGGTCTTTCTCACCGCTGCGGTCCCCTCCGCCATCGTAATATGGCGGGGGGGAATGCAGGGAAGGATGCCGGGCGGATTGCCTCCGCCAGGGTGGCGGTGGCCACCGCTACCCTGGCGGAGGCAATCCGCCCGACATCCTAATGGGCCCCTTAATGTCCACAGTTTGCAAACCTAGTTCTAAGTCAATGCGTCTCTATTCTGCATACCTCTTGCACCAGAAAACATAGCTATGTCCTCTGATCCACACTAGCATTTTGAAGGTATGGCTGGAAGGTATGGAAAGATGTCTGTAGCTCATGCAGTTCCTTCGTAGAATAAGAGATATGTTTAAAGATGGGGAACTAGTTTCTTATTGCATACTATACGGTACCTGATTGGGAAATGAAAAGCATTGTTTTTTAAAAGTAGGGTGCACATTTGTTTTGTGGACAAGTATCTTTGTGATTGGTTACGAAAAAGCAGTTTGCATGTGGAGTAAATATTATAGGATAAAATTTGCTCAACTCAACCACACCTGCTACTTGCATTTGGAAGGCACTGTTCGAACTTAAAACAATTGTGAACCTTTAACCTGCACGTTAAATGTTTGAGAAAATGTTGCAAACAAATATCGTTAGGTTTGATAAAATTGACGACCTTTTAACCACCACGTGTTGTAGAATGTTCTAGAAAGTGTGATGATAGAATACATTGCATTTCTGACTTCGATGTGTACTCGAATATTAAAAAAACTATTTATATGGAAAAGTAGAAAGACGGTAATAGAGAGAAATTTTGAAAGCTAAAAGAATCAAGGAACTATTGTAATGTATTCTTTATTACCTACTGGCGGTCGCCATTTATCATTAAAGCCAATCAAAATTATGGCCGGAAAGTGGGCGGGGCTTTTCCCTGGTATAGTGTAAACTGCACGCCTCGCAAAGCGAGCGTTGCGCTGCAAAGCTATGCGAGACCTAATAATGGTTCCTAGGAATGTAGAAGTGAATGCTCCTGTATATAAGTGGGATTGTAGCAGTATTTGCTCTATTTGACAGGAATATATTACAATTAAGTATGGGCGAATTTTGCGAATTCGCGATTCGCGAATTTGCGGATTTGCGAATTTGCGATCCGCAAAATTCACGAATTTGTCCGAATTTGCAGATTTTTTTTGCGTGTTCGCAGGGCGATTTGCGTGTTCGCGGGGCGCTTTGTGTGTTTGCAGGTTTTTTTTGTGCGAGACCGCTCGTTGTTGTGCCCTTCTGCCCTCTGCCCCACTTGTTTTTGTGCCCTTCTGCCCTCTGCCCCACTCATTTTTGTGCCCTTCTGCCCTCTGCCCCACTTGATTTTGTGCCCTTCTGCCCTCTGCCCCACTCGTTTTTGTGCCCTTCTGCCCTCTGCCCCACTCGTTTTTGTGCCATTCTGCCCTCTGCCCCACTCGTTTTTGTGCCCTTCTGCCCTCTGCCCCACTCGTTGTTGTGCCCTTCTGCCCTCTGCCCCTCTCCTGTTTTATTTTAGGATGGTGCAGGCAAGCTGCCAGCGCCATTCTAAAATAGTTACTAAGTTAGCTTCATCAGGAAGCACTAATAGATCAAATAAAGCAGGTGCTCGAATTCAGTTAAACTCGAACACCTGCTTCTATTAGTGCTTCCTGTTGAAGTTAACTTAGTAACTATTTTAGAATGGCCTGGCACCTTGCCGGCGCCATTCTAAAATAGTTACAAGCTTGAAGCTTGAACTTTTGCCCCCTGGATCCGTTTCGCTCGCGGATTCGCGGATTTTCGGCAAATTCGCGGGAATTCGCGGATTGCGAATTTGCCGAAAATCCGCAAAATCCGCAAGCGGAACGGATTTTGCGCCCATGCTTAATTACAATTTCTTTTACATGAATGTTGAAAGAAAAGTGTTAAACAAAAGATTAAGATGTTGCAGGGGCTAGATCCATGTAATATACGAAAATATACTAAGTTGCAGGGTCATTCTCTAGCTTGTCTTTCGAGAAAGGTGTGCCTAAACACTTTTCATCATTTAAGAATGGTGGCTATACACCACTCTGAAATGTGGAAATTAGTAAGGAGACTTTAATATTTAAAAATTCCTGCATTATGTTTAAGTGAAATCTAAACATAAATGGTTTTTGGCTTGTTAATCCCGCCTCCTGATGGCCATGTCGTCATTTTTGTTCTTCCAAGGCTATCAGCCCTTTATTTGAAACACTGTTTTGTTTCCCTGCCTCTCGCCATTCCCTCTTGCAGTCCGTAACTTCTTGGACCACAACCACCCCCTCACCCCCTCCCGTTCATGCCTTCTTTCATGCCTGCAGTTCCATTTAAAGTGCAATAGGTCTCGGGTAAACATGAGTCCTATTGCATTTTCAGTGCTTGTTTGTCATGTGATTGGTGGGTGAATTCGCACTCTTTGCCTCTTTGTCTCGCATTCGCACGATGCCTTACATCATACGCATGTGCGACAAATCAGTGGCATTTTCCCAATTCACGCACTATCCATGATGCTTTTTGGTCGGGTTAGGGAGCCCATTGCTGCGGTGAGTGCTTTGCCTGACACCACCACCCCCCCCTTCTTCAGATTGAGTTCGACTGTTAACTGGCCATTGACTGGGTTGGAGTCTGGCAAGGGGGAAGGGGAAGGGCTCCCAGTGTGTGGTCAGCCCCCCATGGGGGCGTGTGTCGCGGTGTCGGGCAGGGGGTATTCGGGCTTGTGCTGCGGGCCTACCCACCGGCTGCACTTGGCCCTGCCTTGCACCGTGGATCGGTGGCAACCCTCCTGAGTGGTCTGGGTCTGCAGGTGCTGGTGAGCCGTGTCATGGCTGGGCTCATTGCCTCTGTGATGTTCGTGAGGTATTGGTCTGCAAGTGGGGACGGGCTCTGCACATGGGCTGCTGCTTTCGGGCACAGTCCTGGTGTTTAGCGTGGTTGGTGCAGGGTGTTGAGCTTTTGCGGCTCGTTCCTTGCTGGCCGCAGGACACCTTTTCTCCATCCTGGCAGAGTGGGGTTGCCCCAGTTGACGGGGGACAGGGGACTTGAGCCCGTGACTCTGTATGCACTACTGCTCACCATTTGCTGCTAATTGCATTTTGCACTTTGTTTATTTTATACTGCACCCATACTGGTTGATCCCGCTATTACATTCTTTTAAACTGTTTTAATTGTGGTCTTATATTCCTGACCTTTCCTCCCACCCCACCGTGCCCATCCGTAAGAGCGAGACCGCCTTGTAAAAGGTGTTTGGCGCTCTAGTCTTTCCACGCTGGGCTTTAAAAGCCACACTGGAACGACTGCGCAGCGTGTATGATGGGGGACTTGAGCCCATGACTCTGTATGCACTGCTGCTCACCGTCGCTGCTAATTGCATTTTGCACTTTGTTGTATTTCATATTGCACCCATTCTGGTTAATCCCACTATAACATTCTTTTTAACTGTTGTAATTGTGGTCTTATATTCTTGACCTTTCCTCCCACCCCGCATTACCGTCTGTAAGAGCGGGCCCGCCATGTAATAGGGGTTGATGCGCTAGGGTTTTCATGCTGGGCTTTAAAAGCCAAAACTGGAATGACCACGCAGCGTGTATGACGGGGGACTTAAGCCTGTGACTCTGTATGTACTGCTGCTAACCGTCGCTGCTAATTGCATTTTGCACTTTGTTGTATTTTATATTGCACCCGTTCTGGTTAATCCCGCTATTACATTCTATTAAACTGTTTCAATTGTAGTATTACATTCTTGACCTTTCCTCCCACCCCGCAGTGCCCATCAGTAAGAGGTGGCCCGCTGTGTAAAAGGAGTTGGTGCTCTAGGCTTTCCACGCTGGGCCTTAAAAGCCATACTTGAATGACCGCGTACGGGGCGCACCAAAGGCAAGCCCGGGGCCCAAACCTTTACTAGGAATCAGCTGCTTGATCTCAGGAGTGGTGGTTGCTGTGCCCCTGACATGGTCTCGGAGCTGGACAAGAGGGGTGGGTCCTTTTGTGCTAACTGTTCCTTCAGGTTTAACCTGGGTTCCAATAATGACCGGTTACTCATTGGTAATAATCATTACTCCGAGTCGTAGCCCTCCCCGTCCCAGTCCAAACCACATGAGCATAGCTCCTCCCACCAGAAACTCCCAAGCAACTTGAAACCCATCCCTTCCCTCCAGGCCACACCCATACCCTGAGGCAAAAAACCCTGTGACCTGCCAATCAACAACCTGTACCTAACAAGCACAAGAAGCCGAAACAGGGATGGAGGGATGGGAACCTGGACTGGGACGGGGAGGGCTACGACTCGGAGTAATGAATATTACCGGTGAGTAACCGGTCATTACCTCCTCATCAGCCCTCCCCCTCCCAGTCCAAACCAAATGAGCAGATACCAAAGCAATAATCAGCTTCCCTCAGTAGCAAAAAGCAGACTTTATTAAAGCACATAAAAGTCACACCACCGGAGTAGAACGCAACACAGCGTCCCCAAACCCAGCAGAATCAGTCCCCCAGCCACCAAACGATAATGGGACTTAAAGGTGTGTGGAGAACTCCAGGTAGCAGCCCTGCAGATTTCAGCCATGGAAGCCGCCTGAAAACAAGTCCAGGCAGCCGCCACCCCCGAGTCGACCTTCCCTGAACAGACCCCGGAGCCAACACACCACAGGCCTCATACGCAGCACCCACAGCCCAGCGCAGCCAACGACTGAGGGTAGCCCCAGAAGGCTTAAGACCCTGACCAGCCAGGCCAAAGGTCACAAAAAGGGATTCCACCTTACGAAACGGCTCAGTATGCAATAAATAGATCTCTAGAGCCTTCCGAACGTCGAAACAGTGCAGCCGCACCTCAACCTCTGAAAGAGGATCAGGACATAAAACAGGCAAAACCAGATCCACAGAGCAGTGAAAAGAGGAAGGGAAATTGGGAACAAAGGAAGGATCAGGCCTCAGCACCACCCGATCAGGAAAGAAACGTAAAAAAGGGGCCGAACAAAGCAAGGAGCCCAACTCCCCAATCCGCCTAGCCGACGTAATAGCCACAAGGAACAGCACCTTGATCGTCAGAAACCTCAAAGACACCTCCAGGAGAGGCTCAAAGGGAGCCCCCTGCAAAGCCCCCAAAACCAGAGGCAGATCCCAACTAGGAGCAAAGGACCGAATGACAGGCTTCTGAAGGAAGCAACTTCGCAACAAATGGGACACCAGGGGAACCACCGGGTCACAGACCGAACCCCGAAAGGCCCGAACAGCAGCCCACTGAGCCCTCAGGGAGGACACAGCCAGACCCAAGTCAAAGCCGTCCTTCAAAAAGTCCAAGACCAGTGCCGGATCCACATCCAACGCAGACAACCCACGCGTCGTACACCAAGACTGAAAAGAAACCCAATGCCGGGCATAGGATTTGAGAGTCGAAGGGCGCCTGGACCTCTGAATAAATTCTGCCACAGAAGGAGAATACCCCAATGCCACAAGGTTCATCCTCTCAACAGCCAACCTGCCAGCCTCAGGCGGACCAGACACTCCCGAAACAGAGGGGGAAATGACAAGGGACAAGGGACCGCCGGCAACCTCCAGCAAGGCCCCACTGCCAACTTCAATACAGAGGGAACCAAGGCCGCCCGGACCAAACCTGAGCCACCAGGATCACCGAAGCCTGATCCAGTTTGACCTTCAGCAGAACACGCGGCAGCAGGGCAATAGGGGGAAAGGCATACATCAGGCCCCCCTCCCACTGGAAGGACAGGGCATCCACCCTCCAAACCGCGGCAACGCGAACCAGAGAACAAAACGTCCCCCTCAAGGCGTTCCCCGGGGCTGCAAACAGGTCCACCACCGGGACCCCGAACAGGGCCATCAGGCAACGAAAGACCTGAGACAGGCACATGTCCGACAGGGAGGGAAACACCCTGCTCAGGCGATCTGCCTCCGAGTTCAAAATCCCAGGCAGATGTAAAGCCCTCAGAGACAACAAGTGAGACTCCGCCCACAGGCCTATACTTTGAGCCAACAAATTGAGGGAAGCCACCCTCGCGCTCCCCTGGCGGTTGATATAACACACTACCACAGTGTTGTCCGACCGCACCATCACATCCCTCTGGAGGACCCAAGGCAGAAAATGAGACAACGCCAACTGAACCGCCTTTAATTCCCGCCAATTCGAGGACATTACCGCCTCCGGCACAGACCAAAGAACCTGCACAGACTCCTGACCCAAGACCGCACCCCAACCCAGTTCGCTGGCGTTGGTCGTCAGGACCAACCTCACTTGGGACACAAAGGGCGAGCCCTGTAAGAGGTTCCGATCCACCAGCCACCAGGACAACTCCCAGGCGATGGACACACTCCCCGGAACCAACAGCTCGTAATTCAGAGAGGCCGGATCCCAATGCTCCAGAAGATGATTCACAAGGGGGTATAAGTGTAAACAGGCCCAAGGAACAATCATCACAGTTGCTGACATCAGCCCCTGAACACACAACCACTGGCGAGCCGTGGAAGACCGAGCCCCCAACACCTTCTTCAGTTCGTGCACAAGAGTCAGTCTGCGGGGCTCCATCAGGAAGACCTTCCCCAGCCTGGTGTTGAACACCCCCCCAATGAACAACAGTTCCTGAGTGGGGTGAAGATGGGATTTCTCCAAGTTCAGAATCCACCCGAACCGTTGAAGGAGACTGCAAACCTCCTGGGAATGTGACTGAGTCTGAAGGAAAGAAGAGGAAGAAATCAACCAATCGTCCAAGTAAGGGAAAACCTGTATACCCTTAGCATGCAACAAACCCACCAAGGGTGCCAAAACTTTAGTAAACACCCTCGGAGAGACAGACAGGCCAAACGGTAATACCTGGAACTGGTAGTGATCCACCCCTACACAGAAACGCAGGAACCTCTGTGAATCTGCGTGCACTGGCACATGAAAATAGGCATCCTGTAGATCGAGAGAAGCCAGGAAATCCCCCACCGACAGGAAGGGAAGAATCAACTGCAGAGTCACCATTTTGAAGGACCGATGAGGGATACACAAGTTCACCGCCTTCAGATCCAGGACCGGACGGAAGTCCCCATTTGGCTTTTGGACCAAAAAATGGATTGAGTAAACCCCCGACCCTGTTGACTCACAGGCACCCTCACCACAGCTCCCTTTGACACCAAGTCCCGAACTCCGTCCAATAGAGCACGAAATCTTGCCAAAGACCTGGGAACAGGGGTAGCTTTGAACACATCCACCGGAGGTGTCCCAAATTCTATTCTGTAGCCCAGCCGTACCACCTGTAGAACCCACAGATCCCGAACGAACTCCTCCCAGACAGGTAAAAAAGAGATGAACCGGCACCTTCAAGGAATCCATCACATAGTCACGACTAGGAGGGACCTGCAGAAGAGGAAGCACCTTGTTGACCCCGGGACTTGTGGAAGGAAGGGACACCCCGGCCACGTCCCCTACCAAGAAAGGGCTGAGCAGCCATCTTAGATTGAAACGCCTGCCCAAAAGCTCGCTTATAACCCGCAAACTTCCCTTTCTGAGAAGAGCGGACCGGAGCCAACAATTTCTTGTCCTCAGCCGTCTTTTTAATCAAAGCTTCCAACGGCTCCCCAAACAGCTTAGAGCCCGTGAAGGGAATCTTCATCACGCCTTCTGAGCAGCTTCCGCCTTCCAAGACTTAAGCCACAACTGCCTCCTAGCAGCAACGGAGGCACCAGCATCCGCCGCCGCAGCACTAAGGGAGTCGAAGGACAAGTCAGCCATGAAACGCAACTGTTGTTCCAACAAGGACAAATACTCAGAGGGATCCTCATCCTGCATGAGCTGCGCAGAAATACCCTGACAGTCCTTAAGAAGCGACTGAACAAGATAGCTGGTGTAAGCTGCAGACCGAACAGCCAGATTGGAGGCTGCAAAGGACCGCTTCAAGGCCCCCTCAACACGCTTGTCCCCAGGATCAGAAGGCACCGCATCCTCAGACACCACCAGGCTCTGAGATGCCACACCAGCCAGCAGAGAATCCACTTTCACCACAGCCGGAAACTCCTCTGCGAATCCCTGCAAGGGATACCTCTTAGCCAGAAACCGGGGAACGGCATGCCTGTCAACATCCTTCCACTCCCCCTCTAGCACCTTCCTCACAGACGTATGAATGGGGAGGCTTTCCAGATCTTTCTTTAGGTAAGTGGCAAAGAAGTCTTCAGACTCTCCACAGGATCAGGGAATCCCAGATTGTCTCGAACATGCTGCATAACACAGCGAAGGTCAGCCCCTTGGACAAAACGACCCTTCACCTCCTCATCAGAGTCAACGTCCGGATCTACCTCAGCCGAGGCATCCAATTTCTGTCTCTTAGGCCCCTTGGGATCATGAGCCACAAAGGCCGCCGCCACAGCAGCCTCAATCATTTTTTGAATATCCGCCACGGAAGGAGCGGTGGAAGAACCAGCGACCACCTCCCCATCCTCACAGCCGAGCTCACGCACGTCTGCACCTCTACCCTCCATGTTGTAAACAGGAGAACAGAAACACAGACCCCAAGATATACCCAGACCAATCAAAGCAAAAATCCCCAAGGGCCAACCAGGGAATGCCACCTAGACCGGAAAACCAATCCCTACACAGGACTGAAGGCCGGCCTTCAAACCGCCCTATCAGAGAAGACTACCAACCTACAAAAGGAAAAGACTGAACAGGGCCAAACTGTAAGGACACGAAGAAACCCAGAAGACCCCGCCTCAGGAACCAGTGAACCCAGAGGTAAGAACTCCCCAACGCCCCAGCAGAACTGCAGGAGAGCAAAGCCTCCAAACCCCACATGACCCCCAAAGACAGCAGAGACAGGCCAAAGACAGGGAAAAACACCCCAGGGCCCCTCCACAGCAGAGCAGCAAGAGGCCAAGACTTGAAATCAAGCCCCATGCAAATCCCTCCAGCAACACAAAAACGGCAATCAAGTAAATTGGACCGCCAGTAGAGGGAGCTCCAACAACAGAAACGCGGGGAAGAGAACACCAACCCAGGAAATAACCGCCAAAGCTGGACTGAACCTTAAACATCGGGCCCCCACGGACCAAATAAAGGCAGTCCCCGCCCCCCCCCCCCCCTCCCAGCAAACCCAGACTCCACCAAGGATTGCAGGAAGCAAAAAAAGTGGAAAAACACGGGCTCGAAAGAAACAAGCACTCAGAGTATTCAAAGAGACAGAGAAGCCAAACCGGCAAGCCCTCGGCACGCTGAAAAAGCCAGCCACAGCCCCCCCCCCCTCCCCGGGTGTACCCGCTAGAGCAGGGAACGAACCCGGAAGAGGGGAGGCCGCAGCAGGGAGTCACCACCCCACACCAGGTAGTCCGGACCACCAACCACACGGTCCCGCTACAGCAGGGACTCAAAGCAAATGCCCACAAGGTAAAATAAAAACAGGCACAATAGGGGTTAAAAACGGGTGCTTAGCATCCCATTTCACACTTACCAGACAGGAGGCCAATTCCAGTGCCCCCCTCGACAAAGTCTGCTCGGAAGTGATTCCGCAGAAAAAACAAACAGGTTGTTGATTGGCAGGTCACAGGGTTATATGCCTCAGGGTATGGGTGTGGCCTGGAGGGAAGGGATGGGTTTAAAGTTGCTTCGGAGTTTCTGGTGGGAGGAGCTATGCTCATGTGGTTTGGACTGGGACGGGGAGGGCTGACAAGGAGGTAATGGTGCCGTACAGGTAGTAGGGACAAGAGGGGGAGTTAAGGGAGTGGACATAGAAGATGGTTTGCCTGGGGTATTGAGCATGCCGCCGTCCGATCCTGGTAGACCTGGGTCGGCCATTGACACAACGGCAATGCAGGAACAGTTTCTTTTTTGCCTGTTGCTCAATACTTGTTCCGTAGTTTAACACAAATACCAGCTAGAGGATCTGATACAGTTGTCAAGCCGGATTTAGTTTTCTTGACTGAGACCTTGACAGATGATACCTTGGCCCCGAACTGGAACATTGCCCTGCCACCCGGCTACACTTTGATTAACCAAGATAGGCTGCAGAACAAAGGAAGGGGAATAGCCGTTATTCACCGAGACCACTTAAAGGTACGACTGGAAGTTGTGCACGTACTGCCAGCTGAGGGAATGCCTTTCTGTATCAAATTAAACAATCTCACCACTTTCCAGCGCATCCTCCTCTATAGGGCGTCTGGCCCCAGAGCAGCCTTTATTCAGGCTCTTCTGACTCTTCTGGAGTCCTGCATAGACTCCGACTTTTTCACCATTTTGGGTGATTTTAATTTCCATTTGGAGTTAAACAATAACTCGGAGACAGCTAGACTCTTTGATAACTTAGCTGCATATGGCCTAACCCAGATAGCACTCAAACCCACCCACCTAGCTTTGGATGGCATTTTTACAAACAACCAAGACATCATGTTGTCCAAAACGGTGTCACTTCCTTGGACAGATCATAAGGCAGTTCATTTCAAACTCAGGTACATGTTGCCTAAGCATCGTCCCCAATACAAAGCTTCCAAGATTAAAACTCGGTTTTGGAGCAAGTTTTAAGGTGCGGACTTAGAATCTGCTCTTAGCCGTCACCCTCCTATGTTAGCGAGGGACAACAATGTAGCAGCCGCCCAGTTTGATGACTGAATCCTGGCAGCAGCGAATTGCGTTGCACCTGAACAAATGGTGATGGCGAAAAGGCGCCCAATAACGTCGCCTTAGTACGGCCCTGAACTGAAATGCCTAAAAGTAAACTGCAGGAGATATGAGCGGCTATGGAGAGTGGATTACCATAGAGAGAGTAAACTGGCATACAACATGGCACAGCAACGAACAAGGAAGCAATTGTTGCAGCCAAACGTGAGTTTAACACACAAAGATTGAAGAGGCCGGGAACTCCTCTAAGGAACTCTTTAAATCTATTAAACTGCTGGCCAAACCACAGCAGGCCAGTTTGTTTAAACCAGACCATGCATTCTGCAACAAGCTTGCCTCTCTCTTTCAGAACAAGGTTCAACTAATTTATGATGATCTTCTTAGTACGTCGGCTGTCATGGATAACGGCAGCCGACTATTTTTTAAGGACAATATAGACCAGTGCCAGTTGACCTGCTTTCAACCACTCTCGAAGGACGAGGTAAATAATCTCCTCCTGTCTATAAAATCCGGATCACCCAATGATCCCCTTCCATTATGCATCTGGCTTCCGGGAAGATCAGTGACTTCCTCACCCCTCTGGTCAATCAAGCCCTGAAATCAGGGATATATCCCACTGCCTGGAAAAGAGCATGTATTAGGCCAATTCTTAAAAAGCCGGCTCTAGATCCCACCAAACCCAAGAGCTATTGTCCAATCTTCGGCCTGCCGCTAGCAACAAAACTCCTGTATTGTCTCATTACCTGGACGCTAATGGCCTGCTTGACTCTAGGCAGCATGGTTGTCGGCCTCGTCACTCCACTGACTACCTGATTACCGCCACGGAAGATATTCGGAGAGTAATGGACTAAGGGCAGAGCTGTCCTCATTCTCTTAGACATATCAGCAGCATTTGACACAGTGAATCATGCGTGTTAGTGCAGCGGCTGAAGGACGTGGGAATTGAGGAATCAGATCTGGCCCTCATCTCCTCTTTTCTGGAGGCAAGAGAGCAGAGCTTGAGCTGGGGTGGTCTGCAATCTGACAGCTTCTGTCTCCCATGTGGTGTGCTACAGGGGTCTGCCCTGTCTCCAACTCATTTAATATCTACGTCACCCCATTGGCCAGACTCGTCAGGAAACATGCGTTTGCACTGGTCTCCTATGCTGATGACTCTCAGGTTGTGATATCTATGTCTGACCAGCCTGAGACCACAGCTGCTAGCTTTCATGCCTGCCTGACTGAGATCATGAGTTGGATGAGTCAAAGTTTCCTGAAAATAAACACAGAAAAGACAGGGAGTAGAGTTTGGAAAGGGTTTACCTTCGTGGAACCACTCCTGGTGGCCGGCAGAGACTGGTGACTGTTCCCGTCCTGTTTCAAGGGTCAGGAACCTCTGAGTCATCTTTGATGACCAGCTCAATTACTCAGCTCAGGTCAACAGTCTAACCACCTCTTGTTTCTTTTTATTGAAGACGCTTCGTGAGATTTTTCCCTATATCACTCAAGAGCTACAGAAAACGGTAATGGTGGCCCTTCTTTTGTCCAAGCCGGACTACTGCAATGCCCTTTTTTTGATGAATCTCAGATGAGGAAACTTCAGTCACTACAAAATGCCACAGCACAACTACTTCTAAACATACCTAAGGGCCATTCCACCTCACTCGGGATAAGGGCACTTCACTGGCTCCCCATTCAGCAGCTGGTGGAATTTAAGGTCCTCTGTCTGGTGCACAAGGCACTTTATGGAGGTGAGTCGGATGATATCAAGACGAAGTTCTCACGCTACTACCCCATTTGAACTCTCAGATCCACAAATCTGGGCCTTATCCATGCTCCCAAAATCCGGAGAGCAAGATGGGGAGGCAAGACCCTATCGCACTGTGTAGCTAAGCTGTGGAACAAAATGCCAGTGGGCATGAGATTTCAACCTAGCTGGCAGCTTTTTAGGAAAGGGTTGAAAACCTGGTTGTTCCCTTCTTTTTAGACTGTAGAAACTCAGGCCCTATTCCCTTTCATACACCCCAGCGCCAAGACGCCATGGCAATTGAGCACTTTATAGGCTTATATCCTATCCTATCTTATCCTAGTTCCCAGCCTTGTGGGGAGATTTGCAGGCGGAGATTGTTGTGGGGAGAGTGAAGCAGCCCTTTGCTTTGGTCAGAGACCTGAGCGATTGGGCTTTGTCAGTTGCCCTGTTCCACTTTCCAGACTTGTTGACTGGGGCATCTCAGGCTCAGTCCTCGAATGTCTTGGACCGGATGTAGAGACTCGTCATGGGTGGCTGCCCCTTTTTCAGTCTGAGTCTTAGCCGGCTCTGGCAGTGTGTTTGGGGCTGGCGATGCTGCGTGAATTGCTCTTGGTGCCGCGAGCCCGCTGTGGAATGCCCGGACGGCCTGTCGAGGGTCAGATGGTGCCCCGGGTGTTTGGTGCTGGTGTGGGGGAACGCTGGTTTCTTGGAGGATGTTGTGTGGATGACCATTTGGGCAGGGGCCTGCACACACCTCAAGTTGCTCTCCTGATACACCCTCAAATCTCTGTGCATTGTTGTGTACATTTGTGCAGAGTATACATAGATTGCTTGTCTTAGTAACGAAGGGTCTTCGGGGGCGCAGCGGAGGCCTGCTATTTTGTGACGACAATGTTGTATTACGTTGCTCTCCCGGTACACTCAAATCTCGGGGACTACTCAGCTTGGGTCTTAAGCAGGGAGTAATGCGATACCCGAATGCTGCCGGATATGGAACAGATGTTAAGGTTCCCTTTTCACAGCGATGTGTGGGGATATTGGTGCGCAATCAGTTACAGCGTGGTACTAAATCAGCATGTTCGAAACTCTGATTCTCAGACAGGCATGTTATCAATAATCTCTGACATAGTCTGCAATAATTTCCGCCCTGGCTTGATCCAAAATGGCCGGGTGAAGAAAATGGCGGACGCCTCCCACTGGATGTGCAATTGTGGGTTGTTGCTTGAAGAGCTTGGTGATAACGGTCAAAGCATTTATTATCGCAAGCGCTTTCCTCTGGCACAAGCTCTTGCGGTTGTAATTGGCAGCGCCCTCTCCAATAAATTTCAAAATGTAAAGAAATAATGTTTGCTCTCACACATAACAGGCCAGTTGGCTACGGGTCACAATGGGGTGATAACAACAAGGTCGCAGGATCGATCCCTTTACAGGTCGGTAATTGACGGTGACACTGCCCAGGAGGTGTGCAAAGGTGACAGTCCCTAGCAGAACTAGAGAAGGGTAAGTCTGTGCCCCTGCCCTTTACTGCTGGAAAACATGTATGGCTGCTTCGGTCCCTTCTAGCTCAGCCTCAATCCTGTCTGTGACTGCCATTGAACTCTCTGCTTGCTCCACACCCTCTCCCTCGGGACGCCACAGTATACCATACTCCATACATATATACCTAGAAAATGTGCGTCCCTGGCACCTCCAAGGCTGACTCCCAGCGTCACCACTCCCTCAGCAATGGGCACTGCTGCCCTGTCTGGAAGCTTCATCACAGCCCAAGAAACGGATTCTGTAAGGTGAACAGTTTGACCAAAATGTACTAAAGGTAAGAGTGCCTACAAGCTAGAGCACTGTTGAGGTTAATTAGTATGCTATGGGGCTGTCTACTGGCGGAGCAAGAGAGGCATAGGGTCCCACACAGGTAGGCGACTGTGAGGGGAGTGGTGCGCCTGCCTGACCTCTTCTAACTTTTGCCCACTATAAAGCACTTTGCTAAAATCATTGTGTTCATTTGCTTGATTAATGCACGTTGTCCAAATGATTATGTTTTATTTTTAGTTATGTTTTACAGAAATTTGCTGAATGCTTTTTGCGTTGGTACATCATCATATGTATTTTTATTGCTAACCTTTGTAAGTCCACCTACCAACCTCCTCCATGTCCTTCTGACCATACAGAGATTGGTTCATAGAAATTGTCTTCCACGCGCACCCGTAACTAATAATAATTTTTTCAAATCTTGTATTTTGAGTGATATGGCCCTGATTCTATATTAAAAACACAGCTTTGGACTATACCATTTCCTGCTAAAAGGCAATATTTCTCTTCATGTGTTCCCATACCTGGAGTGTCACAGTTTGGTGCTCACTTACCTTCCATATTAAAGAACGGTTGATGTTTCAGCACCCAGGCTAATATGCTGCATTGCTAAATACATATAAGGTCCCAAAGGTGAGACGGATGAGTTGCAAATACTTGTTTTCCTTGGAATAGGAGAAACATCTTTCACCCCATAACATCGATCACTAGTGTCAACTGCATGTACTAATGTGCTCTCTTGAAAATAGCTTTTTTCATTAAAGAAAGGCTCAGTACAGGAAGTGTGCCTCCATTCACCAGTAAATGTTCTACAAAAGTTAGTTCTATATACCTTTCTTTTTCTCTTGCTTTTCTCCTTCATAAACACCATTGTTTTATCCAGTGTTCTGAATCTCTTTAATACTAAGATAAATAATTTTCGTTTTAACTCAAAAGCTTTGTCTACTACACTTATAGTCTGTTCCTTTTTCTAATAATCTGCTGATCTTCTTTTATATTCTTCTAAATTCCTTAATACATTTTGAATCACTCTACTTCTAAACATTCTTCTTCATATTTCCTTATATTGTTTCTGCCTTCTTGTCAGATGTGTTGTTTTTCTACAATTTTGAGTTCTTTCAAGATGACTAGTACTCTTATTTTCTGATTTGTTGTTAAACTTTTGTTTTCCTTCTGAACATTTTCTATAGTTTTTAATCTTTGTAAAAGTGTTTTAATAAATGGTTTAGTTCTCTTACCAGAAGATTTTCTTTGCCTATACCTTTGTGTGCTCATCTAATTTCTTGTTTTCATTCTTCTACAAATAGTGCTCTTTTTTATGCTCTTCTTTTCCATGTTTCTTGCCATCTTTATGTTTTTTGCTTTAAGTAAAGTAATTATCGAAAAAAACAAAGAACAGCTTAAATATTATGTTACATAAATTCATAATGGTAAATTAATTTAGTAATATTATTTATAATAATCTCTAATCAATAAGCATGTACGATATCTAACTAGGCACATTAGGAAAGCTGTGAATGGTTGAAAGTCTGGCAGAAATTATTTTTTAATTAACATACCCTTTTATTTTCTACAATGATGACTTTCTACTTATTATACAGATCAGACAGGCATGAACCTGTGTAATGAAATGCATACATCAGTCCTCTTTAGCAAATAGAACTGTGTTTGTGGTACTAAAATGCGAAATACTTCTTATATTATTTTCCCAGGGGTATGACAGACTGTATACTTTATAACTTAGCATCATCAGCTTCACCCTACATATCAAACTAAACCTTAAAGTAGGGACACACCTAACACATGGTACCAGTTGCACATTCAAATTTCACACATCATACTTTCAGTTTAAAGCACACACCTCACTATGCACAACATACTTGCAGTGTACCATTGCAGAGACTTATATGGAGTCGAGAAAAATATCATAACCCTGAAAACACAAGGCGGGGAACACAATGGTATAGTTGAGGACCTTATGCTCAAAGTCGAGGAGCAAGTAAACAGACTACGCTCTAATAATTTACGTGTTCTTGGTATTCCGTAGGGAGCTGGGGCGTACGACCCTAAGACTTTTATGATTACACTCTTTAAAGGAGCTTTCCTGGATTTTCAATCATGGGACTGGGGAAAAGGAAATACAACGGGCTTAACGCTTCCCACTAAAACCATCCAAACGATCTACAACCTCCTCGCAATACCCTTGAGCTATGCTAATCTATTTTGGCAATTTTCTCCTGCAACAACGGCTTTATGATCTTACAAGGCCCACAAATAAGAAAGACTTTAATGGTATCACATTTTTTACTCTGCCTGATTTCGCCCATGCAACTGTAGAGTGCAGCTGGAGGTTGAGACAACTCTTTGCGCCAATTCAACAACTGGGCACAACAGTTTCTTTACAGAATCCTACTGTTCTAAAGATTATATTCAAGAGAGACACACTTAGGAGGTCATTAGGATGGCGGACGGAAGGACGTCCACCGGCATGAAGTGGGCGGAAAATGCCTTTTTCCAGTCCACCAGCCGCGGTAAGTCCGTCCGCCACATTAGGATGGGAAGCACTGTCAAATTTACGTACGCCGCGGAAGAACAAGCACCGCCGCGGAAATACACCCGACCCGCGGCGGACGTAACCAACCAGAGACACCGCCGTACGGAATGACGTCTCCAACCGTCCACGTAATTACGATAGCGGATAAGACACAACAAATCGCAGCGGAAAAACCACCAGCCTGAACACGGCGGATTCATCACAGCGGAGAGGCAAAACATTGCAGAGAGATACCCACCACAGGCAGATCTCCGTCATGGACCCAGCTCTGAACGCATTTCCGATCCTCTTCGTGCTCCACCACCACCAAGTCATGGACCGTCCCCGACGACGACGCAGGTACGCAAACACAACAATCGCTGCCGGAAGGGGAGTACTTGCCAGGGCTGTGACGTGGGGAGGGGGGAGGTGCATGTTGGGAAAACAGCATTTACGATACCACCAATATATCAACAATGCAAGTAGACAACCAGGAATGACACACAGAAACCACTACACACGAATAAATTGTTTTATTGCACATATTAGTAAATAACTCCTAGAGTAGGCAGGAGCATGGGCACTGGATACAACAGAAAAGGTACATCTGAGGTAGCACATGAGAGGGCACAATGCAGTATCATAACAGCAACAGGTCAGTGCTCATAACAGAGCAGGTACATCAGAGGCAGCACATGAGAGGGGCACAGAGCATCAACAGTCCATGGCAAGGCACAGAGCAGGTACATCTGAGGCAGCACATGAGAGGGGTGAAGTGCATCAACAGTCCATGGCACACAGCAGGGACATCAGTGGCAGCACATGAGAGGGGCACAGAGCATCAACAATCCATGGCACACAGCAGGGACACCAGTGGCAGCACATGAGAGGGGCCAAGTGCATCAACAGTCCATGACACATAGCAGGGACATCTGAGGCAGCACATGAGAGGGGCACAGATCATTAACAGTCCATGGCAAAGAACAGGTACATCAGAGGCAGCACATGAGAGGGTACAATGCAGCATCCTAACAGCAACAGGCCAGTGTTCGTAACAGAGCAGGCACATCAGTGGCAGCACATGAGAGGGGCCATGGCACACAGCAGGGACATCTCAGGCAGCACATGAGAGAGATGAAGTGCATCAACAGTCCATGACAAGGCACAGGTACATCAGAGGCAGCACATGAGAGGGGCCAAGTGCCTCAACAGTCCATGGCACACAGCAGGGACATCTGAGGCAGCACATGAGAGGGGCCAAGTGCATCAACAGTCCATGGCACACCGCAGGGACATCTGAGGCAGCACATGAGAGGGGTACAGAGCATCAACAGTCCATGGCAAAGAACAGGTACATCAGAGGCAGCACATGAGAGAGGTGTAGTGCATCAACAGTCCATGGAAATGCACAGGTGCATCAGAGGCAGCACATGAGAGGGGCACAGAGCATCAACAGTCCATGGCAAAGAACAGGTACATCAGAGGCAGCACATGAGAGGGCACAATGCAGCATCCTAACTGCAACAGGGCAGTGTTCTCAACGGAGCAGGTACATCTGAGGCAGTACATGAGAGGGGATAAGTGCATCAACAGTCCATGGCAAAGAACAGGTACATCTGAGGCAGCACTTGAGAGGGGCACAGAGCATCAACAGTCCATGGCAAGGCACAGGTACATCAGAGGCAGCACATGAGAGTGGTGAAGTGCATCAACAGTCCATGGCAAGGCACAGGTACATCAGAGGGAGCACATGAGAGGGGCAAAAATGCAGCATCCTAACAGCAACAGGGCAGTGTTCATAACAGAGCAGGTACATCAGAGGCAGCACATGAGGGAGGCCAAAATGCAGCATCCTAACAGCAACAGGGCAGTGTTCGTAACAGAGCAGGTACATCTGAGGCAGCACATGAGAGGGGATAAGTGCTTCAACAGTCCATGGCAAAGAACAGGTACATCAGAGGCAGCGCATGAGAGGGGCCAAAATGCAGCATCCTAACAGCAACAGGGCAGTGTTCATAACAGATCAGGTACATCAGAGGCAGCACATGAGAGGGGCCAAAATGCAGCATCCTAACACAACAGGGCAGTGTTCACAACAGAGCAGGTACATCTGAGGCAGCACATGAGAGGGGATAAGTGCATCAACAGTCCATGGCAAAGAACAGGTACATCTGATGCAGCACATGAGAGGGGCCAAGTGCATTAACAGTCCATGGCACACAACAGGGACATCAGTGGCAGTCCATGGCAAAGAACAGGTACATCAGAGGCAGCACATGAGAGGGGCCAAGTGCCTCAACAGTCCATGGCAAGGCACAGGTACATCAGAGGGAGCACATGAGAGGGGCTAAAATGCAGCATCCTAACAACAACAGGGCAGTGTTCATAACAGAGCAAGTACATCAGAGGCAGCACATGAGAGGGGCCAAAATGCAGCTTCCTAACAGCAACATGGCAGTGTTCGTAACAGAGCAGGTACATCAGAGGCAGCACATGAGAAGGGCCAAAATGCAGCATCCTAACAGCAACAGGGCAGTGTTCACAACAGAGCAGGTACATCTGAGGCAGCACATGAGAGGGGATAAGTTCATCAACAGTCCATGGAAAAGAACAGGTACATCTGATGAAGCACATGAGAGGGGCACAGAGCATCAACAGTCCATGGCAAAGAACAGGTACATCATCTGAGTAAGATATATAGGACTCTGAAAAGCCCCGGGGAGGTTGAGAGCAAAACTAGTTAGAAAATTAGCTTAGAATCTAAGTAACACGTGTATCAAGGTGATTAATGGTGTGTGTGGGGGTCTCGGGGTGCTAGTAGTTTTCAAGAGCAAGGAAAGAAATGGTGAAGTAAATCAGGAGGTGGAAAAAGAAGGGAAGAAAGAGGGAAACAATTAATACAAATATATATATAAAAAAAAATATAAAAACAATAAAAAAAATATATATATATATATATATAAATAAATAAAAATAAAAAAATCTCTTTCAAGATAAAGGGTGTTTAATTTGGAAAAGTAGGGAAGAGGGGGAGAATAGATTAATCTATCTAGCTTTTGTCGTACACATATAGTAAAATAAACCACAAGGGTTTCCACCCGGGGGTCTGGAGAGCTCCAGACTGGCGACAAGATCGCCGTAGGTGCAAAGGGGGAGGTTCCTCAGGGGAGGGGGGGAGGAGGGAGGGGAGCAGGGGGAAAAAGTAAAATAAATCCTCATATTGGTTTGAAAATAATTTATGCTCAGGTAGGGAGCTGGCTCAAAATGCTTAAAGTGATCTTAGAGAATTATGGCCGATACGACATATAGCATAAAATTTATAAGCTGGAATGTTAATGGGTTAAGACACAGGACTAAAGCGAGAAGGGTCATAGATTTTCTGTTTAGATCAGGGGCACATATTTGTCTATTAGAGGAGACACATGTGGAGAGGGAAGAATGCAGCCAAATATTTGGGAGATGTAGATGGATCCAGGATATTATTTCCTTGGGACAAAGCGGTAGCACATGGGTGGTGGCCGTCATTTTTAGAGCAGGCATGGGGATTAGGTTGATAAAACACGAAACAGACATTTCAGGCAGATGGTTGATAGCTTCTCTGATGGTAGGAAGCGCCCCTCTTGTCTGCGCAGTCTACTATGGCCCGAATCTAGACGCCCCGGGGGCTCTGATGAAACTTAAAACCAACTTAATAGAGACAACAGGCCCGATAATTGTAGGGGGAGATTTTAATCTTATTTTTGATAGAGATCTAGATAGAACATCAAGAGTGAGATTCCCCCCCCCCCCAAAAAAAACTAGTTTAGAACTTAAGAATATCATGAAGGATTTTAATTTGATGGACATTTGTAGATTCAAAAACCCAGGGGGAAGAGATTATTCTTTCTATAGTAGAAGATATGGGCATCACTCTAGGATAGATTTCTTCCTGGTAGATAAGAACCTCTCATCGGTAGTCGACTCCATATCATATGTCCCTGCAATTCTGTCATACCACTCAATGGTGGAAATGGTAGTTAATATGAAACAGAAAAAACATTACAAGAGATGGACACTGGATCGGACATTGCTGCTAAATGAAGGGGTCAGACAGGATTTAGTGACCCAGTCTGAAGAATTCTTTACGGTCAATACAGGGTCAGCAAATAAACAAATCGTCTGGGAATCGTATAATGCTTTTTCCCGAGGTTTGTTAACAACCCTGATGATCAAGAGGAATAGACTGAGGAAAGAGAAAAGGGAAGCATGGATTTCAAGAATTAAGCTTAAGGAGCTGGAGTTACAGAGGGCATCGGCAGAGGAGTCGGATAACAGGCAAATCCATCAGAGAGAGCTCGATTGTCTGCGAGCAGAATTTCAAGCAGGGTTGGACAAGGATCTGAAGGAAAAGTGGGACATCAGTAAATTACAGCAGTTTGCTTATGGTGAGAAGTGTGGACGTCTCCTGGCCTGGAAGGCCCGAGCGGACAGAACAAGAAATCAGATAGATAGTTTGGTTTTATCGAGTACAGGGGAAAAAACTAACGAGGATGACTGTATCAGAGAAGAAGCAAAGAGATATATGCAGTCTCTATATGGACCTAACTCCTCTATGGGAAAGCAACAAGCAGAATCCTGGTTTGCAAATGTTCAGCTCCCTAAGTTATCTGAGTCAGACAGCTCTTACCTTAGTTCAGAAATCAAAGAAGGGGAAGTCAGGGCTCAGTTGGCGAAAATGGCTAAGGGCAGAGCCGCAGGCCCAGACGGGCTTCCAGTGGAGCTGTTTAAGATCGTTTCAGAGCAGATCATAGGGGTTCTGACCCTATTGTTCAACGAAGTCTTACTCAGGGGAGGACAGGTCCCTAGGTCATGGGCGGAGGCAACGGTCACTTTATTGTTGAAGCCAAACAAGGACCCGAGTAGGATAGAGTCCTACAGGTCCATTTCATTACTAAATGTGGACTATAAAATATTTGCGGGGGTACTGGCTACGAGACTAGCAAAGGTAGTGAAATCGGTAGTACATTGTGACCAAAGGGGCTTCATCCCGGACAGGCAGCTCAATGAGTTGACCTTTCAAGTGGTGGCAGCGATCGATCTGGCTCAAGAAAAGAAGCTGCCTCTGACCATTGTAGCAGTAGACGCCACAAAGGCATTTGATCAGGTAGACTGGAACTACATGTGGTTGGCGATGGAAAAATTCGGCTTTCCGATGAACTACATAACAGCCATTAAGCTTTTATACTCAGCCCCGACAGCAAAGGTCCTAGTAAATGGTTTATTGACTGAGCAGTTTCAAATTTCCCGAGGTACTCGACAGGGATGTCCCCTATCCCCCCTTTTGTTTGACTTATATATAGAGCCTTTCGTTTGTTTATTAAGAGCAGATCCAATAATTAAACCCTTTAAGATTGCGGATATGGAGCTTAAGCTGGCATTGTATGCGGATGACCTGTTAATGTATACGATAAATCCGGATGTAGCGATTCCCAGACTATTAGATCTGGCAAAGGGGTTTGGTAATATTTCGGGGTACTCAATTAATGCCGAAAAGACGGAAATAATGGAATGGAATCAGCAGTCTAGCTCGATAGGGAAGAAGAATAAAATGAGGTATCTGGGAATCCTTCTGGTCAATGAGATAGATGAAATCCCCAAAATTAATCTAGAAAGGGTCATTAAAGATACAAGCGCTTTATTGCAACATTGGTCCTCTCTGCCTTTAAATATATATGGGAGAGTGAATCTCCTGAAAATGATAGTGCTTCCTAAGGTCACTTTTCTATTCAATGCCATCCCATTATCCTTTCCAGCACCCTTAATTAAAAAACTACAAGGAAAAATGGGCTCATTCATTTGGAATGCCAAAGGCCCTCGTATAGCATGGAAGAAATTAAGAAGGGGTCTCAAGACTGGAGGGCTTGCCTTTCCAGACTTAGTGTTGTATTGCCATGCTTTTCATTTTAAGCATTTTAGAATTATGGCGGGCCGTATGGACCAATCATCAATGGGATTGCTATTCTCTGTTTTATTAAAGGACGTTCCTCAGGGATCTAGTTTCTTTCTTTACAAGTTTGGGGACCCAAAATTCTTTAAAAAAGTAAGGTTGAAGATTTTAAGGTCAGCTTTGAAAAATTGGGTATTTGTAAGGACTAAACTAAACATTTCTTATTATGCGCCGCAGGCACCCATATGGGACTCCCCAGGCCTCCCAGCCTGCCTTAATGATCAACTATCACTACCTTTGAAGCAGGCAGGGCTGGAGAGGTGGGGAGACCTGCAGGGAGATGGCCAACTCTTAAGCTGGGACACATTGTTCAATCTAACTAGGGGGGCCCTGACGCGGTTTAAATACTACCAATTGTCAGGCTGGTGGACAACGAGATCTGGGATACCCAATGATAATAACCCCCCTAACCCTAAAGTTGATGCGGTAGCCAGAAGGGGCAAGTGGAAAAGCCAAATTTCTTTTTGGTATTCGGCAATGTTAGAGGGGGAGGAAGTGACGGAGGCTGAAATCAGTAAATTGTGGTGCAATGCTCTTACCCCGGCCAACGGGCCTTTTATAGATTTCTGGTACGACTCCTTCAGGGTGTTAAATGCTGTAATCAAGCCGGCTGCGCTGAAAAGAAATCACATATACACCATGTATAGGGTCTATATAACTCCGAAGAAACTGGCAAAATTCTCAAATGTTGACTATAATTGCCCAAGGTGTGGCCTTTTGAGGGCAGACGATGTTCATATGTTTATGGATTGTCCTGAATTGGCGGACTTTTGGGGGAAGATAAAGGAATTTTTGGAAGAAGTACTCTCAATGCCTATAGCACTTCCGAGGTCTACAGTTATGTTTGGGCTTGTTACGAATTATCAGGTGAATGACCTTCCCACTAAATTCGTATTCTTTATCATCCTCTTAGCAAGGCGCGAGATTTGTAGGGCATGGAAAGATCCAACCCCCCCTACCTTTGCTAATTGCCTGAGGCAGATTATGTTAACTTGCAAATCAGATGTGGCATGTGATCCCAGAAGTGAGACGAATGTTTGGGCAGCCTTGGCGGCATGGCAATCTCGATGATTGGTTTTCCAATGATTTGTCTGGAGCCCTGCTGGTTCCCCGTACTCCTAAGTAGCAAGGGGCGCACACAGATCGGCGAAAAGGAGTTTGGAGGGGAAGGTAGTGGCTGCTTGAGGGTACGGGCAAACCAACTTGCATCAGGCCAAAACTAACAAGGGTCGGTGCAGAACGGCCAGTAGTGCATGGAGGAGCCAGTGTCCCATCAAGAGTTCCATTTGTGATATATGAGGATTACCAAAAAAAAAACAAAAAAGAAAAAAAAAAAAAAACAACAGAGCAGGTACATCTGAGGCAGCACATGAGAGGGGATAAGTTCATCAACAGTCCATGGAAAAGAACAGGTACATCTGATGAAGCACATGAGAGGGGCACAGAGCATCAACAGTCCATGGCAAAGAACAGGTACATCAGAGTCATCACATGAAAGGGGCCAAGTGCTTTAACAGTCCATGGCACACAGCAGGGACATCAGTGGCAGCACATGAGAGGGGCACAGAGCATCAACAGTCCATGGCACACAGCAGGGATACCAGTGGCAGCACATAAGAGGGGCCAAGTGCATCAACAGTCCATGGCACACAGCAGGGACATCTGAGGCAGCACATGAGAGGGGCACAGAGCATCAACGGTCCATGGCAAAGAACAGGTACATCAGAGGCAGCACATGAGAGGGGCCAAGTGCTTTAACAGTCCATGGCACACAGCAGGGACATCAGTGGCAGCACATGAGAGGGGCACAGAGCATCAACAGTCCTTGGCACACAGCAGGGACACCAGTGGCAGCAAATGAGAGGGGCCAAGTGCATCAACAGTCCATGGCACACAGCAGGGACATCTGAGGCAGCACATGAGAGGGGCACAAAGCATCATTAGTCCATGGCAAAGAACAGGTACATCAGAGGCAGCACATGAGAGGGCACAATGCAGCATCCTAACAGCAACAGGCCAGTGTTCGTAACAGAGCAGGTACATCAGTGACAGCACATGAGAGGGGCCAAGTGCCTCAACAGTCCATGGCACACAGCAGGGACATCTCAGGCAGCACATGAGAGGGGTGAAGTGCATCAACAGTCCATGGCAAGGCACAGGTACATCATAGGCAGCTCATGAGAGGGGCCAAGTGCCTCAACAGTCCATGGCACACAGCAGGGACATCTGAGGCAGCACATGAGAGGGGCCAAGTGCATCAACAGTCCATGGCCCACAGCAGGGACATCTGAGGCAGCACATGAGAGAGGCACAGAGCATCAACAGTCCATGGCAAAGAACAGGTACATCAGAGGCAGCACATGAGAGGGGCCATGTGCCTCAACAGTCCATGGCACACAGCAGGGACATCTGAGGCAGCACATGAGAGGGGCCAAGTTCATCAACAGTCCGTGGCAAAGAACAGGTACATCTGAGGCAGCACATGAGAGGGGCACAGAGCATCAACAGTCCTTGGCAAGGCACAGGTACATCAGAGGCAGCACATGAGAGGGGTGAAGTGCATCAACAGTCCATGGCAAGGCACAGGTACATCAGAGGCAGCACATGAGAGGGGGCAAAATGCAGCATCCTAACAGCAACAGGGCAGTGTTCATAACAGAGCAGATACATCAGAGGCAGCACATGAGAGGGGCCAAAATGCAGCATCCTAACAGCAACAGGGCAGTGTTAGTTACAGAGCAGCTACATCAGAGGCAGCACAAGGACGTGTGTCAAGCGGCCCGTCCCATGGACATAAATAATGCAAGGGTGTTTACAATGGACTATCTACACACCAAGTAAAATGACATGTGAGTGATGTGAACTACACCTCACAGCACTGAATCTGGTGGACTGCTCGACCTAGTAGCCTCGGACACAGTGGCAGGATCTGATACCGGATTGGGAGACACAGCCGTAGCTCTAGTGACTGACACATGAGCCATAGACCCAGACACACTGCCAGCACCAGAAACAGGAGTGTGGGACACAGCCACAGCTCTAGTGACTGACATATGAGCCATAGACCCAGACACACTGCCAGCACCAGAAACAGGAGTATGGGACACAGCCACAGCTCTAGTGACTGACACATGAGCCATAGACCCAGACACACTGCCAGCACCAGATACAGGAGTGTGAGACACATAGCTACAGCTCTAGTGACTGACACATTAGCCATGAACCAAGACACACTGCCAGGACATGACCGTGCACAGTGACCAACAAATACCATGCCAGCATCTGAGACATGAGAGTGGCAGACACACACATTGGTAGTATCTGAAACAGGAGAGGGCACAACTGACACAGTGCTACTACATGAGGCATGACAGCGAACAACAGACACAGTGCCACTATCTGACACATGAGAGTGAACTGCAGCTGACCCACTAGGACTACTGAAATGATGAGCCACAGGGCTGTATGGGCCAAGAGGCAGGGTGGCTCTGGGAGCTGGGGACAGCTGTGCTTGAGCGACATTGGGATGGGCAGGTGTCACAGGTGTGTGTCTCAGTTTCTTTGGGATATGGAAGGGCACCCTGGACATGACTGGACTGGTGAATGGTGTGGCCTCATCATGAACATCACCCATCAAAGGTGGATCATGTGCTGGTGTGGGTCTGCTCTCTGGGGACATGCTGGACCCTGCTTGATGTTTGCTGTGGCCATGCCTTCTGCCCTCTGCATCATGTGTAATGGGGGATGCAACAACAGTGTACTCCTTCCTCTGCTTCTGCGGGGTGTGGATGGGAGTAGAGGTATGGGGGGACTCCACCGCTGACACATGTGTTTTACGTTCCTTCTCCAACATCAGCCTCAGGGAATTCAGGGGTGATGTATGCCTGTCCTTGATGGAGCTCGTGTCCATGGGAGAACCCTTGGCCCTGGGAGGTGCCTTGCCTGTAGGAGGTGTCCTGTCTCTGGAATGTGCCTGATCTGTGGGCGGTGCCCTGTCCCTGGGAGTTGGCTTGTCCTTTGCAGTGTCCCTGGCCTTGGGAGGTGCCCTTTCCTTTGCAGTGTCCTTGTCCTTGCGAGTGTCCCTGGTCTTGGGAGGTGCCCTTTCCTTTGCAGTGTCCTTGTCCTTTGCAGTGTCCCTGGACTTGGGAGCTGCCCTTTCCTTTGCAGTGTCCTTGTCCTTGGGAGTGTCCCTGGCCTTGGGAGGTGCCCTTTCCTTTGCAGTGTCCTTGTCCTTTGCAGTGTCCCTGGCCTTGAGAGGTGCCCTTTCCTTTGCTGTGTCCTTGACCTTAGGAGTGTCCCTGGCCTTGGCAGGTGCCCTTGCCTTGGGAGTACCTTTGGAGGGGGATGCCTTTGTTACATGTGAATCCCTGTCCCCCAACACCCCTTGATTATCCTGTGTATCAACTCCAGGGTAGCTGATGTCGTGGTCTGTGAAAGATTTCCCTGTCCTAGGGGATGGTGTCTGTTCCCTCCGTGCCCTGCCTTGCTGCCTGTGGCTGCTTCTAGTGCAATATCCTGAAAATGAGCCCTGCTCAGAAATGTCACTCTCCGCTGAGACATCAAGTGGTGTGGATGTGGGAACTGAAGTACAACCTTGTCCCTGCGACTTTTGAATGGCTGCAGACACTGTGTTGGATAACGACTGAACTGTTCTGTGTAGACCAGCAACATCGCCATGCATCCCCTCCATGAATGCTACCACCTTCCCCAAATTCCTATTGTGTTCTAGGAATGCATTGATCATGTTGGTCTGCCCTACACACAGCTGTCGCAGCAGATCAACCGCCTCAGCACAAAGGGCACTTTGTGTCACAGGGGCAGGGGCAGCGGTGCCTGCACCGAAGGACACTCTGCTCCCCTTACTCTGGCGAGCACGAGCAGTACTTGTTGCAGTTGCTGGCAGTGTTGGCCCTGTGTGCTGTGTACCGACTGAAGGTGTAGATTGCCCACTCTCTGTGTCTGCCAACTAAGCATGGGCGTAAAATCCGTTCCGCTCGCGGATTTTGCTGATTTTCGGTAAATTCGCAATCCGCGAGATTCGCGAATTTCCCGCAAAATCCGCAAATTCGCACTCAGCGGATTTTTTTTTCTTAGTGATACAATTTTGCGGCGCGCGGCGTTTACTTACCGTCATTCATCGTTTGCCGAGTTATTTTTCTTGATATTTTGCAAGTGCTGCGCCATTTTGGATCTTGCTGCGGGATCCCGCGAGAATTTGGCAAGCGCGATTACGTAATCGCGGCTTGCCAACTTGTACAGCGAGAGTTTGTCAACGCGAGTACGCCGTGATCACGTATCGCGGTACTTCGTAATTGCGAGCTTGGAGATGCGGCGAGCAGCAACAATCTCTCACTCGCGAAAATACAAAATTTGCAATTCTGCACAAGAAATCCACCAGCAAGCAGCATAAACCTTCTGGAAATGATGATTTTTATCTGAATAACTCCTCAGGTTGACATTTGCCTGCACTTTTTTTGTGAGGAGTCCATTTTGGGGAGGGGGGAGTGGGAGGAAAGAAGTGCCCCACAGTCTTCAACTTCCTGTTCCTGTCCAGCAGGCTCCTCCCAGTGCTTTGTCCATCTCCTGGTCACTTTTCATTTGGATCTGGAGCTGGAAGGATTACTTTTTGTGGATGCTGCTGGATATTTGGATTTGAGGCCTTTTTGACTTTCTTTGGATCACTTTTGGATTAGAAATTTCACAAGTAAGTTTGTTTGGGGCATTACAGTTGCTGCAACTACAATTTTGGAATTTTCGATTTTTGGGCTGTTTTGGGGCCTTTTGCCCAGGGGTACTCAGTGGTGGGTGCACTGAGTCTTTCTGTGGGGTGTTTTGAATTTAAACATCATGGAGGGGCTGGATGGCTTGGGATTGTGCTGATTTTTCTGTGATTTTCGTTTTTTTGGCCTGTTGTGGCCTTTTCACCAGGGGTAGTGTGTGTTGCATGGGCCTAGTGTTTCTGTAGGTTTTCTTGAATTTAAACATCATGGAGGGGCTGGATGGCTTGGGATTGTGCTGCTTTTTCTGTGATTTTCGTTTTTTTGGCCTGTTGTGGACAGGCCATGTGGTTGGGGGCCATTTTGAGTGCTGCTACAGGCCCTGGCCATGTGCTGTGAGGGAGGGGGCCATTTTGAATGCAGGCAGTGTTCTCAGGCCTGCACCCATTTTGCCTAGCTTTCATCCATTATGCCCAGGGGTAGTGAGTGGTGCATGGGCCTAGTCTTTCTGTGGGTTGTCTTGAATTTAAACATCATGGAGGGGCTGGATGGCTTGGGATTGTGCTGATTTTTCTTTGATTTTCGTTTTTTTGGCCTGTTGTGGACAGGCCATGTGGTTGGGGGCCATTTTGAGTGCTGCTACAGGCCCTGGCCATGTGCTGTGAGGGAGGGGGCCATTTTGAATGCAGGCAGTGTTCTCAGGCCTGCACCCATTTTGCCTAGCTTTCATCCATTATGCCCAGGGGTAGTGAGTGGTGCATGGGCCTAGTCTTTCTGTGGGTTGTCTTGAATTTAAACATCATGGAGGGGCTGGATGGCTTGGGATTGTGCTGATTTTTCTGTGATTTTTGTTTTTTTGGCCTGTTGTGGACAGGCCATGTGGTTGGGGGCCATTTTGAGTGCTGCTACAGGCCCTGGCCATGTGCTGTGAGGGAGGGGGCCATTTTGAATGCAGGCAGTGTTCTCAGGCCTGCACCCATTTTGCCTAGCTTTCATCCATTATGCCCAGGGGTAGTGAGTGGTGCATGGGCCTAGTCTTTCTGTGGGTTGTCTTGAATTTAAACATCATGGAGGGGCTGGATGGCTTGGTTTTGTGCTGATTTTTCTGTGATTTTCGTTTTTTGTCCTGTTGTGGACAGGCCATGTGGTTTGGGGGCCATTTTGAGTGCTGCTACAGGCCCTGGCCATGTGCTGTGAGGGAGGGGGCCTATTTGAATGCAGGCAGTGTTCTTAGGCCTGCACCCATTTTGCCTAGCTTTCATCCATTATGCCCAGGGGTAGTGAGTGGTGCATGGGCCTAGTCTTTCTGTGGGTTGTCTTGAATTTAAACATCATGGAGGGTCTGGATGGCTTGGGATTGTGCTGATTTTTCGGTGATTTTCGTTTATTTGGCCTGTTGTGGACAGGCCATGTGGTTGGGGGCCATTTTGAGTGCTGCTACAGGCCCTGGCCATGTGCTGTGAGGGAGGGGGCCATTTTGAATGCAGGCAGTGTTCTCAGGCCTGCACCCATTTTGCCTAGCTTTCATCCATCATGCCCAGGGGTAGTGAGTGGTGCATGGGCCTAGTCTTTCTGTGGGTTGTCTTGAATTTAAACATCATGGAGGGGCTGGATGGCTTGGGATTGTGCTGATTTTTCTGTGATTTTCATTTTTTGGGCCTGTTGTGGACAGGCCATGTGGTTGGGGGCCATTTTGAGTGCTGCTACAGGCCCTGGCCATGTGCTGTGAGGGAGGGGGCCATTTTAAATGCAGGCAGTGTTCTCAGGCCTGCACCCATTTTGCCTAGCTTTCATCCATTATGCCCAGGGGTAGTGAGTGGTGCATGGGCCTAGTCTTTCTGTGGGTTGTCTTGAATTTAAACATCATGGAGGGGCTGGATGGCTTGGGATTGTGCTGATTTTTCTGTGATTTTCGTTTTTTTGGCCTGTTGTGGCCTTTTCACCAGGGGTAGTGAGTGGTGCATGGGCCTAGTCTTTCTGTGGGTTGTCTTGAATTTAAACATCATGGAGGGGCTGGATGGCTTGGGATTGTGCTGATTTTTCTGTGATTTTCGTTTTTTTGGCCTGATGTTGTGGCCTTTTTACCAGGGGTAGTGACTAGTGAGTGTTGCATGGGCCTAGTCTTTCTGTGGGGTGTCTTGAATTTAAGCATCATGGAGGGCATGGGATTGTGCTGATTTTTCAGTTTTTTTCCGATTTTTTTGGGGTGTATAACTGAACTGATGTTCCTCTGTCTTCCATTGCTTTTAGGTGCACAAGACTCAAGAGAACCACCAGTGCCAGGAAGAAGTCCTGCAGCGGTGTGTGTGTGCAGCATAACGTCACGCGACGTCACGTCTGGCCACAGACAACTCTGCAACTCGGCCTGCTGTTCTGACCTGCTCTGAAGAAGATGGCCCCAAAAAAAGTTCTCCGTAGCTCCTCTAGCAAGAAAGTTGCCAGTAAGGAGCAGAAGAAGCAAGTTACCAAGGAGGCTGGTGTGCCGGCCGCCGCGTTTTTTGGGAGTAAAAAAAAAAGTACGCCTGCAGCAGCAGCGGGATCTGCTGGGGACCAAGATGGGAGCAGCACCCCCGCTCCATTGGGCTCAGTGCCTCCACCACCACGCCAACTTAAGTCAAAGCCCTTGAGTGCTGCAGAGGCAGTCAGTGTACTTCTTCAATCACCATCGACCAGTGATGTTGGCTCATCGGAAGAAAGTAGCAGCAATGTCCCTGAATCAACACAGGTTGTTGTAACTCATCTGACAAGTGTTGAACAACCACAGCCGCAACAACAACAACATGTGCAAGTACAAGCCCAAGTACATGTGGAAGGAGAGGCAGCGCAAGGAGATGCGCAAGCAGAGGTGCATGGAGGGTCACAAGTGCCCACAAAAGTTGTTCCTCCCGAAGTAGGGGCACATCAGGAAATTGACAATCAAACCGAGGTATCATTTGAGGAAGCCACTCCTCCTGATGATCATTCATTGTCTTCCACGTCCCTAGCAAGGAAAAGATCAAGGGGGGTGTCTACATCTTCTTCAAGCCCACCTCCTTCTGATGATCTGGATGAAGATTGGGAACCATCACACCATGATCTGACAAAGGTACCTAAGCGTAAAAGGAAGGTCGTCGAAAAACTCATAGCTATGGAGCGTGATGAGGCTCAATAAGAAGTGACGGATACTGCTGCTGATGAAGCCTCTCACGACGACGAGCCAGTCATCATAAAGGTCACTGCAGCCCCAGCGGGCATGCAGCAAAGAGACATTTTGACCCTATCCCGAGAAGCTGCTGAGCGTGATGATGATGTCGACGAGGAGGCAATGGAAACACAACAATCATTGGAGTTAACTAGTACACCAACACCTACAGCTTCCATATTTCTTCCTCGCAAGAAGGGACCTCCATCCACCTCGACCTCAATTAGTGGTGGTGAAAGTGCAAAACGTACTGAAGTTCGGCAATCCACATTCTCCACTTCATCTGGCATTAGCAGCAGGATCACCACCACCAGTATAGCCGCCTCCTCCGGCCCCCAAAGACATTTCAAGTCTGCAGTTTGGGACTTCTTTAGTGTTTGCCCAAAAAAGGAAAACGTAGCCATTTGTAGCATTTGTAAGCTTCGAGTTAGTTGTGGTAAGTTTGGTACCAACTATGGTACCGGAGGCCAGAGAGGTCATCTTAGGAGACAGCACGCCGTCCAATGGTTTGCGCACCTAAAGGCGACCAAGGAAGCCCGAATTGCACGTAATAAAAACGTTGATGTTTCATCTGATGATGACGAGGAGGAAGAAGACGTGTCAAACACTTCACTTACACCCAGTACCCCTGTCAGCAGCACACCCCATGTGAGCCACACTAAGAGTGTGGGAGAGAGTGATACACCAATGCGAAAAAGTTCATCAGCGAGCGTAACTGGGTCGAAGATATCATCATCATCATCCCGTAAATCCTTGGTCCAGGGCAACATCAAAAAGCCTATTCCTAGCCGGTTCTATTTTTCCCGAGTTGCGGTTCCAGCACTACATGAAGATGTTCTGGAGGTGATTGGGGCAGCTTTGCAGAAGAGTGCTGTTCACACTATACATCTGACAACAGACATGTGGACCAGTGGCGCAGGCGCTGATTACATGTGCATCACTGCACACTGGGTCTCTTTTTCAGGGGTTAAAGCAAAGCTAAACGCAGGTGTTGACCCGGACCAAGTTTTTAAAGCTGCTCGGAAACATGCAACACTAGCCATGTTTGGTTTGGAGAAACGTGACACAGCAGAAAAATTTTGGATGTGTTTAACACAAAGGTCCTTGACTGGCTGTCCCCAAAAAAACGCCAGGTTGGTTATGTACAGCGTACATACCTTATATTTATTTATCTGTGCTGTTTTTCGTTCAATAATTACAGGCCGGGTTTCAGTCTGCAATGGGGAAAAAAGGATGGAGTCAGGCTTCACATTAGCGAGCCGCAATTCAGCATCCGCCAGGCAGGCAGTGTACAGGGTGTCTTCTGGTCACCAACATTGATGGACGAAGAGTCAGCTGGAATGGAGGAGTGCCGCTAATAAGAGGAATTGTTTGCTGCATGCAACTTACTTACCAAATTCAACAGGACAACTACAACAATACAGATACAGTATCCATTATTTTATTCAATGAGTGTGTGTGACTGCATTTCTTGGATCTCTCTCTGCTTCTAAATTGATCCCTACAGCCATTCTATATGTTTTACTTCGACTATTTTTTTAACCTAATTTAATGTAGCCCTGCACTGTCGCATTCTGGCATTCACGGTTGTCGAAAGTACTACTTACTTTTCTGTAACAATGCATTCAGTAGTGCATGCACTTCCTTTATGTCACGTAAAAGATTTATGGTTAGCTTTGTAACTAAAAATTTCTTTATGTTCAATTATTGTTTGTCCATGCTGTGCTTTTTTTTTTTCTCTCTCAACAAAACCTACCCAAAAAGAAACCCCCATTCCTATCCATTTTACAAACCCTAACCCTCTTCCCCCAGGTTGTGTGGTTTTGCTTGATGTGTGACTAACTGACATCAATAATTCCACACTAATTCCACACACTTGATGGGGAGGTTAAGGTCATAGCAACAGGCTGGTGAAGGAATCCGAGGATATATTCTAGACTTACTCAGCTTCAGTACTATTTCTTGTAGTATTAGCCAATGTCAAAGAAATCCTACGCAAGTACAAGTTATACTATAAATACTTTACCATTTGTTAGGCTACATTGTGGCACTGTTGTAGTCTAGTGTACTGTCACCTGCTATATTCTCTATCGTACCGTTGTAATGCTACGGTAAGGACACACACATCCGGTCCGCTGCAGCAGTACGGGCCAGACGGAATCGCGTAACGGCTTCACTTCCAAGAGGTTCCCATCCACACCAGCGAGCACAGTCAAATCATCTATCTTTGTTCCAGCTACATCCTTCAGCCTCTCAAATGGGACAGTAACAGACCTCGACTTTGAAAGCATCCCCTTTCGTGTTATGTAAACTTGCCAAGTCATCCGTCTGAGCCGGGAAATCCACAGTACAAGATTTAGAAAAATCATCTTATCTCATTAAGAACCTTATAACAAGGGAGCACCACACATCAATTGATAGAACGTGACGTACCATTGAGCCATCAGACTTCTGTCTGTTTAGACCACTTAACAGATCGTAATCTTGTTCAGGATCCTTCCGTTGGACACCCATATACTGCATATATATATACACTGTGCACATATACCCAGCAGATACCCAAGTATTATACCAGCAATTGAAAATACAGAACTCCTGATGAAGGCAACTCGCCGAAACGCGTTGGATTGGATTCAGTTTTGTATTTGGCATTGATAATCAATTGTTGATCTATACATCAGTGCATGGATTATAAATATTGGTGATTAGAAATAGACTCATGTTTAGAAACCTGTATGAATTATTGTATAAAGCTGTATAAATTGTGATTTAAAAAAAAGTGATAAAAAGCCACATAACATTTGTGAGAAAAAAATAATTAAAAAGAAGTTTTATAAATCCATAATTCATGGCATTCCAATCTATATAATAACAATGTGTGATAGAGTTCAGGAAATATACACATAACCCGGTGTATAAGTTAGCTTTAACAAAAGTGTCATATCACTACTAGGGTTCATCCTTTTAGGTAGGGGCCTCGTTCTTCCAAAACAATTCATTTTCTTTTTTTCCATAGGCATGCAACTGCCACTGTGTCACACCACTAGTACCACCGCAATGAGGAGGAAATTTCATCCGCCCTGGATTGCCAACCTTATTCGCTGTTTCCCGTGGAGCCAGCCCTGGGCCTAGCCCTACTTTCAAACACAAATTACAGGTAAGATAAGCGTTTGGTTGGAGGTAGTATAATGGAGTATTAGGAGAGACGAGAGATTGACGGTAGTACTACTAAAGTCCTAGGACTATTCAGGAAAACAAACTTACTGTTAAACCCCCACCCACCAGACTCAAAAGCAGTAAAAAACAGGTATGGTCAGATAAAGTTTCAAAAAGTATATTTTTATAGCCCTAACAAAATAATCTCCCGCAAGACCCTCCCTAACCCCAACGATTGTCCTTCAAAAGTCTCCCAAAAACCCAACTCCCAATTCCCACCCCCCAAAAGTCTCTAAAAAAGGGGCAAGGGACACTAAGGCAGGGTGCTGTTGACTTTAGCAGCCAGGGCATCATGCTCCATGCGGAGGGTGGCATGTTCGAAGCGGAGGCCCTCCACCAAATTCTTATAGTTATGGAGCTCCTGCTCCAGGTACGAAACTCTGAGGTTTAAGCGGCGCCAGCGTGCCTTGCAAATCCTGCGGGAATTTGGCGAGCGCGATTATGTCATCACCGTTTGCCAACTTGCACAGCGAGAGTTGTCAACGCGAGTACGCCGTGATCACGTATCGCGGCACTTCGCAATTGCGACCTTGTAGATGCAGCGAGCAGCAACAATCTCGCACTCGCGAAAATACAAAATTTGCAATTCTGCACAAGAAATCCACCAGCAAGCAGCATAAACCTTCTGGAAATGATGATTTTATCTGAATAACTCCTCAGGTTGACATTTGCCTGCACTTTTTTTTGCGAGGAGTCCATTTTGGGGAGGGGGGGGGGAGGAAGGAAGTGCCCCACAGTCTTCAACTTCCTGTTCCTGTCCAGCAGGCTCCTCCCAGTGCTTTGTCCATCTCCTGGTCACTTTTCATTTGGATCTGGAGCTGGAAAGATTACTTTTTGTGGATGCTGCTGGATATTTGGATTTGAGGCCTTTTTGACTTTCTTTGGATCACTTTTGGATTAGAAATTTCACAAGTAAGTTTGTTTGGGGCATTACAGTTGCTGCAACTACAATTTTGGAATTTTCGATTTTTGGGCTGTTGTTGGGGCCTTTTGCCCAGGGGTTCTCAGTGGTGCATGGACTGAGTCTTTCTGTGGGGTCTCTTTAATGTAAACATCATGGAGGGCATGGATGGCATGGGATTGTGGTGATTTTTGTGTGTTTTTTGATTTTTTGGGGTGTTGATGGGGACTGGCCATGTGGGTGGGGGCCATTTTGAGTGCTGGTACAGGCAGGCCCTGGCAATGTGCTGGGGGGCAAGGGGCCATTTTGAATGCAGGCAGTGTTCTCAGGCCTGCACCCATTTTGCCTAGCTTTCATCCATTATGCCCAGGGGTAGTGAGTGGTGCATGGGCCTAGTCTTTCTGTGGGGTGTCTTGAATTTAAACATCATTGAGGGCATGAATGGCATGGGATTGTGCTGATTTTTGTGTGTTTTTCGATTTTTTTGGCTGCTGTTGGGGCCTTTTGCCCAGGGGTAGTGAGTGGTGCATGGATTGAGTCTTTCTGTGGGGTCTCTTTAATGTAAACATCATGGAGGGCATGGATGGCATGGGATTGTGGTGATTTATGCGTGTTTTTCGATGTTTGGGGGTGTTGGTGATGGGGACTGGCCATGTGTGTGCGGGCCATTTTGAGTGCTGATACAGGCAGGCCCTGGCCATGTGCTGGGGGGCAAGGGGCCATTTTAAATGCAGGCAGTGTTCTCAGGCCTGCACCCATTTTGCCTAGCTTTCATCCGTTATGCTCAGGGGTAGTGAGTGGTGCATGGGCCTAGTCTTTCTGTGGGGTGTCTTGAATTTAAACATCATTGAGAGCATGGATGGCATGGGATTGTGCTGATTTTTGTGTGTTTTTCGATTTTTTTGGCTGCTGTTGGGGCCTTTTGCCCAGGGGTAGTGAGTGGTGCATGGACTGAGTCTTTCTGTGGGGTCTCTTTAATGTAAACATCATGGAGGGCATGGATGGCATTGGATTGTGGTGATTTTTGTGTGTTTTTCGATTTTTTTGGGTGTTGATGGGGACTGGCCATGTGGGTGGGGGCCATTTTGAGTGCTGGTACAGGCAGGCCCTGGCAATGGGCTGGGGGGCAAGGGGCCATTTTGAATGCAGGCAGTGTTCTCAGGCCTGCACCCATTTTGCCTAGCTTTCATCCATTATGCCCAGGGGTAGTGAGTGGTGCATGGGCCTAGTCTTTCTGTGGGGTGTCTTGAATTTAAACATAATTGAGGGCATGGATGGCATGGGATTGTGCTGATTCTGGTGTGTTTCTCGATTTTTTGGGCTGCTGTTGGGGCCTTTTGCCCAAGGGGTAGTGAGTGGTGCATGGACTGAGTCTTTCTGTGGGGTCTCTTTAATGTAAACTTCATGGAGGGCATTGATGGCATTGGATTGTGGTGATTTTTGTGTGTTTTTTGATTTTTTGGGGTGTTGATAGGGACTGGCCATGTGGGTGGGGGCCATTTTGAGTGCTGGTACTGGCAGGCCCTGGCCATGTGCTGGGGGGCAAGGGGCCATTTTGAATGCAGGCAGTGTTCTCAGGCCTGCGCCCATTTTGCCTAGCTTTCATCCATTATGCCCGGGGTAGTGAGTGGTGCATGGGCCTAGTCTTTCTGTGGGGTGTCTTGAATTTAACCATCATTGAGGGCATGGATGACATGGGATTGTGCTGATTTTTGTGTGTTATTTTGATTTTTTGGGCTGCTGTTGGGGCCTTTTGCCCAGATGTAGTGAGTGGTGCATGGACTGAGTCTTTCTGTGGGGTCTCTTTAATGTAAACATCATGGAGGGCATGGATGGCATTGGATTGTGGTGATTTTTGTGTGTTTTTCGATTTTTTGGGGTGTTGATGGGGACTGGCCATGTGGGTGGGGGCCATTTTGAGTGCTGGTACAGGCAGGCCCTGGCCATGTGCTGGGGGGCAAGGGGCCATTTTGAATGCAGGCAGTGTTCTCAGGCCTGCACCCATTTTGCCTAGCTTTCATCCATTATGCTCAGGGGTAGTGAGTAGTGCATGGGCCTAGTCTTTCTGTGGGGTGTCTTGAATTTAAACATCATTGAGGGCATGAATGGCATGTGATTGTGCTGATTTTTGTGTGTTTTTCGATTTTTTTGGCTGCTGTTTGGGCCTTTTGCCCAGGGGTAGTGAGTGGTGCATGGACTGAGTCTTTCTGTGGGGTCTCTTTAATGTAAACATCATGGAGGGCATGGATGGCATTGGATTGTGGTGATTTTTGTGTGTTTTTTAATTTTTTGGGGTGTTGATGGGGACTGGCCATTTGGGTGGGGGCCATTTTGAGTGCTGGTACAGGCAGGCCCTGGCCATGTGCTGGGGAGCAAGGGGCCATTTTGAATGCAGGCAGTGTTCTCAGGCCTGCACCCATTTTGCCTAGCTTTCATCCATTATGCCCAGGGGTAGTGAGTGGTGCATGGGCCTAGTCTTTCTGTGGGGTGTCTTGAATTTAAACATCATTGAGGGCATGGATGGCATGGGATTGTGCTGATTTTTGTGTGTTTTTCGATTTTTTTGGCTGCTGTTAGGGCCTTTTGCCCAGGGGTAGTGAGTGGTGCATGGACTGGGTCTTTCTGTGGGGTCTCTTTAATGTAAACATCATGGAGGGCATGGATGGCATTGGATTGTAGTGATTTTTGTGTGTTTTTGGATTTTTGGGGTGTTGATGGGGACTGGCCATGTGGGTCGGGGCCATTTTGAGTGCTGGTACAGGCAGGCCTTGGCCATGTGCTGGGGGGCAAGGGCCATTTTGAATGCAGGCAGTGTTCTCAGGCCTGCGCCCATTTTGCCTAGCTTTCATCCATTATGCCCAGGGGTAGTGAGTGGTGCATGGGCCTAGTCTTTCTGTGGGGTGTCTTGAATTTAAGCATCATTGAGGGCATGGATGGCGTGGGTTTGTGCTGATTTGTGTGTGTTTTTTGATTTTTTTGGCTGCTGTTGGGGCCCTTTGCCCAGGGGTAGTGAGTGGTGTATGGACTGAGTCTTTCTGTGGGGTCTCTTTATTGTAAACATCATGGAGGGCATGGATGGCATGGGATTGTGGTGATTTATGTGTGTTTTTCGATGTTTGGGGGTGTTGATGATGGGGACTGGCCATGTGGGTGGGGGCCATTTTCAGTGCTGGTACAGGCAGGCCCTGGCCATGTGCTGGGGAGCAAGGGGCCATTTTGAATGCAGGCAGTGTTCTCAGGCCTGCACCTATTTTGCCTAGCTTTCATCCATTATGCTCAGGGGTAGTGAGTGGTGCATGGGCCTAGTCTTTCTGTGGGGTGTCTTGAATTTAAACATCATTGAGGGCATGGATGGCATTGGATTGTGCTGATTTTTGTGTGTTTTTCGATTTTTTTGGCTGCTGTTGGGGCCTTTTGCCCAGGGGTAGTGAGTGGTGCATGGACTGAGTCTTTCTGTGGGGTCTCTTTAATGTAAACATCATGGCGGGCATGGATGGCATTGGATTGTGGTGATTTTTGTGTGTTTTTCGATTTTTTGGGGTGTTGATGGGGACTGGCCATGTGGGTGGGGGCCATTTTTAGTGCTGGTACAGGCAGGCCCTGGCCATGTGCTGGGGGGCAAGGGGCCATTTTGAATGCAGGCAGTGTTCTCAGGCCTGCACCCATTTTGCCTCACTTTCATCCATTATGCCCAGGGGTAGTGAGTGGTGCATGGGCCTAGTCTTTCCGTGGGGTCTTTTTAATGTAAACATCATGGAGGGCATGGATGGCATGGGATTGTGGTGATTTTTGTGTGTTTTGTAAAGTTTGGGGGTGTTGGTGATGGGGACTGGCCATGTGGGTGGGGGCCATTTTGAGTGCTGGTACAGGCAGGCCCTGGCCATGTGCTCTGGGGCAAGGGGCCATTTTGAATGCAGGCAGTGTTCTCAGGCCTGCACCCATTTTGCCTAGCTTTCATCCATTATGCTCAGGGGTAGTGAGTAGTGCATGGGCCTAGTCTTTCTGTGGGGTGTCTTGAATTTAAACATCATTGAGGGCATGAATGGCATGTGATTGTGCTGATTTTTGTGTGTTTTTCGATTTTTTTGGCTGCTGTTTGGGCCTTTTGCCCAGGGGTAGTGAGTGGTGCATGGACTGAGTCTTTCTGTGGGGTCTCTTTAATGTAAACATCATGGAGGGCATGGATGGCATTGGATTGTGGTGATTTTTGTGTGTTTTTTGATTTTTTGGGGTGTTGATGGGGACTGGCCATTTGGGTGGGGGCCATTTTGAGTGCTGGTACAGGCAGGCCCTGGCCATGTGCTGGGGGGCAAGGGGCCATTTTGAATGCAGGCAGTGTTCTCAGGCCTGCACCCATTTTGCCTAGCTTTCATCCATTATGCCCAGGGGTAGTGAGTGGTGCATGGGCCTAGTCTTTCTGTGGGGTGTCTTGAATTTAAACATCATTGAGGGCATGGATGGCATGGGATTGTGCTGATTTTTGTGTGTTTTTCGATTTTTTTGGCTGCTGTTAGGGCCTTTTGCCCAGGGGTAGTGAGTGGTGCATGGACTGGGTCTTTCTGTGGGGTCTCTTTAATGTAAACATCATGGAGGGCATGGATGGCATTGGATTGTGGTGATTTTTGTGTGTTTTGGGATTTTTGGGGTGTTGATGGGGACTGGCCATGTGGGTCGGGCCATTTTGAGTGCTGGTACAGGCAGGCCTTGGCCATGTGCTGGGGGGCAAGGGCCATTTTGAATGCAGGCAGTGTTCTCAGGCATGCGCCCATTTTGCCTAGCTTTCATCCATTATGCCCAGGGGTAGTGAGTGGTGCATGGGCCTAGTCTTTCTGTGGGGTGTCTTGAATTTAAGCATCATTGAGGGCATGGATGGCGTGGGTTTGTGCTGATTTGTGTGTGTTTTTCGATTTTTTTGGCTGCTGTTGGGGCCTTTTGCCCAGGGGTAGTGAGTGGTGTATGGACTAAGTCTTTCTGTGGGGTCTCTTTATTGTTAACATCATGGAGGGCATGGATGGCATGGGATTGTGGTGATTTATGTGTGTTTTTCGATGTTTGGGGGTGTTGATGATGGGGACTGGCCATGTGGGTGGGGGCCATTTTGAGTGCTGGTACAGGCAGGCCCTGGCCATGTGCTGGGGAGCAAGGGGCCATTTTGAATGCAGGCAGTGTTCTCAGGCCTGCACCTATTTTGCCTAGCTTTCATCCATTATGCTCAGGGGTAGTGAGTGGTGCATGGGCCTAGTCTTTCTGTGGGGTGTCTTGAATTTAAACATCATTGAGGGCATGGATGGCATGGGATTGTGCTGATTTTTGTGTGTTTTTCGATTTTTTTGGCTGCTGTTGGGGCCTTTTGCCCAGGGGTAGTGAGTGGTGCATGGACTGAGTCTTTCTGTGGGGTCTCTTTAATGTAAACATCATGGCGGGCATGGATGGCATTGGATTGTGGTGATTTTTGTGTGTTTTTCGATTTTTTGGGGTGTTGATGGGGACTGGCCATGTGGGTGGGGGCCATTTTTAGTGCTGGTACAGGCAGGCCCTGGCCATGTGCTGGGGGGCAAGGGGCCATTTTGAATGCAGGCAGTGTTCTCAGGCCTGCACCCATTTTGCCTAACTTTCATCCATTATGCCCAGGGGTAGTGAGTGGTGCATGGGCCTAGTCTTTCTGTGGGGTCTTTTTAATGTAAACATCATGGAGGGCATGGATGGCATGGGATTGTGGTGATTTATGTGTGTTTTTTAATGTTTGGGGGTGTTGGTGATGGGGACTGGCCATGTGGGTGCGGGCCATTTTGAGTGCTGATACAGGCAGGCCCTGGCCATGTGCTGGGGGGCAAGAGGCCATTTTGAATGCAGGCCGTGTTCTCAGGCCTGCACCCATTTTGCTAGCTTTCATCCGTTATGCTCAGGGGTAGTGAGTGGTGCATGGGCCTAGTCTTTCTGTGGGGTGTCTTGAATTTAAACATCATTGAGGGCATGGATGGCATGGGATTGTGCTGATTTTTGTGTGTTTTTCGATTTTTTTGGCTGTTGATGGGGCCTTTAGCCCAGGGTTGTGAGTGATGCTTGGACTGCGTCTTTCTGTGGGGTCTCTTTAGTGTAAACATCATGGAGGGCATGGATGGCATTGGATTGTGGTGATTTGTGTGTGTTTTTCGATTTTTTGGGGTGTTGATGGGGACTGGCCATGTGGTTGGGGGCCATTTTGAGTGCTGGTACAGGCAGGCCCTGGCCATGTGCTGGGGGGCAAGGGGCCATTTTGAATGCAGGCAGTGTTATCAGGCCTGCACCTATTTTGCCTAGCTTTCATCCATTATGCCCAGGGGTAGTGAGTGTTGCATGGGCCTAGTCTTTCTGTGGGGTGTCTTGAATTTAAACATCATTGAGGGCATGAATGGCATGTGATTGTGCTGATTTTTGTGTGTTTTTCGATTTTTTTGGCTGCTGTTTGGGCCTTTTGCCCAGGGGTAGTGAGTGGTGCATGGACTGAGTCTTTCTGTGGGGTCTCTTTAATGTAAACATCATGGAGGGCATGGATGGCATTGGATTGTGGTGATTTTTGTGTGTTTTTTAATTTTTTGGGGTGTTGATGGGGACTGGCCATTTGGGTGGGGGCCATTTTGAGTGCTGGTACAGGCAGGCCCTGGCCATGTGCTGGGGAGCAAGGGGCCATTTTGAATGCAGGCAGTGTTCTCAGGCCTGCACCCATTTTGCCTAGCTTTCATCCATTATGCCCAGGGGTAGTGAGTGGTGCATGGGCCTAGTCTTTCTGTGGGGTGTCTTGAATTTAAACATCATTGAGGGCATGGATGGCATGGGATTGTGCTGATTTCTGTGTGTTTTTCGATTTTTTTGGCTGCTGTTAGGGCCTTTTGCCCAGGGGTAGTGAGTGGTGCATGGACTGGGTCTTTCTGTGGGGTCTCTTTAATGTAAACATCATGGAGGGCATGGATGGCATTGGATTGTGGTGATTTTTGTGTGTTTTTGGATTTTTGGGGTGTTGATGGGGACTGGCCATGTGGGTCGGGGCCATTTTGAGTGCTGGTACAGGCAGGCCTTGGCCATGTGCTGGGGGGCAAGGGCCATTTTGAATGCAGGCAGTGTTCTCAGGCCTGCGCCCATTTTGCCTAGCTTTCATCCATTATGCCCAGGGGTAGTGAGTGGTGCATGGGCCTAGTCTTTCTGTGGGGTGTCTTGAATTTAAACATCATTGAGGGCATGGATGGCATTGGATTGTGCTGATTTTTGTGTGTTTTTCGATTTTTTTGGCTGCTGTTGGGGCCTTTTGCCCAGGGGTAGTGAGTGGTGCATGGACTGAGTCTTTCTGTGAGGTCTCTTTAATGTAAACATCATGGCGGGCATGGATGGCATTGGATTGTGGTGATTTTTGTGTGTTTTTCGATTTTTTGGGGTGTTGATGGGGACTGGCCATGTGGGTGGGGGCCATTTTTAGTGCTGGTACAGGCAGGCCCTGGCCATGTGCTGGGGGGCAAGGGGCCATTTTGAATGCAGGCAGTGTTCTCAGGCCTGCACCCATTTTGCCTAGCTTTCATCCATTATGCTCAGGGGTAGTGAGTAGTGCATGGGCCTAGTCTTTCTGTGGGGTGTCTTGAATTTAAACATCATTGAGGGCATGAATGGCATGTGATTGTGCTGATTTTTGTGTGTTTTTCGATTTTTTTGGCTGCTGTTTGGGCCTTTTGCCCAGGGGTAGTGAGTGGTGCATGGACTGAGTCTTTCTGTGGGGTCTCTTTAATGTAAACATCATGGAGGGCATGGATGGCATTGGATTGTGGTGATTTTTGTGTGTTTTTTAATTTTTTGGGGTGTTGATGGGGACTGGCCATTTGGGTGGGGGCCATTTTGAGTGCTGGTACAGGCAGGCCCTGGCCATGTGCTGGGGAGCAAGGGGCCATTTTGAATGCAGGCAGTGTTCTCAGGCCTGCACCCATTTTGCCTAGCTTTCATCCATTATGCCCAGGGGTAGTGAGTGGTGCATGGGCCTAGTCTTTCTGTGGGGTGTCTTGAATTTAAACATCATTGAGGGCATGGATGGCATGGGATTGTGCTGATTTCTGTGTGTTTTTCGATTTTTTTGGCTGCTGTTAGGGCCTTTTGCCCAGGGGTAGTGAGTGGTGCATGGACTGGGTCTTTCTGTGGGGTCTCTTTAATGTAAACATCATGGAGGGCATGGATGGCATTGGATTGTGGTGATTTTTGTGTGTTTTTGGATTTTTGGGGTGTTGATGGGGACTGGCCATGTGGGTCGGGGCCATTTTGAGTGCTGGTACAGGCAGGCCTTGGCCATGTGCTGGGGGGCAAGGGCCATTTTGAATGCAGGCAGTGTTCTCAGGCATGCGCCCATTTTGCCTAGCTTTCATCCATTATGCCCAGGGGTAGTGAGTGGTGCATGGGCCTAGTCTTTCTGTGGGGTGTCTTGAATTTAAACATCATTGAGGGCATGGATGGCATTGGATTGTGCTGATTTTTGTGTGTTTTTCGATTTTTTTGGCTGCTGTTGGGGCCTTTTGCCCAGGGGTAGTGAGTGGTGCATGGACTGAGTCTTTCTGTGAGGTCTCTTTAATGTAAACATCATGGCGGGCATGGATGGCATTGGATTGTGGTGATTTTTGTGTGTTTTTCGATTTTTTGGGGTGTTGATGGGGACTGGCCATGTGGGTGGGGGCCATTTTTAGTGCTGGTACAGGCAGGCCCTGGCCATGTGCTGGGGGGCAAGGGGTCATTTTGAATGCAGGCAGTGTTCTCAGGCCTGCACCCATTTTGCCTAACTTTCATCCATTATGCCCAGGGGTAGTGAGTGGTGCATGGGCCTAGTCTTTCTGTGGGGTCTTTTTAATGTAAACATCATGGAGGGCATGGATGGCATGGGATTGTGGTGATTTTTGTGTGTTTTGTAATGTTTGGGGGTGTTGGTGATGGGGACTGGCCATGTGGGTGGGGGCCATTTTGAGTGCTGGTACAGGCAGGCCCTGGCCATGTGCTGGGGGGCAAGGGGCCATTTTGAATGCAGGCAGTGTTCTCAGGCCTGCACCCATTTTGCCTAGCTTTCATCCATTATGCTCAGGGGTAGTGAGTAGTGCATGGGCCTAGTCTTTCTGTGGGGTGTCTTGAATTTAAACATCATTGAGGGCATGAATGGCATGTGATTGTGCTGATTTTTGTGTGTTTTTCGATTTTTTTGGCTGCTGTTTGGGCCTTTTGCCCAGGGGTAGTGAGTGGTGCATGGACTGAGTCTTTCTGTGGGGTCTCTTTAATGTAAACATCATGGAGGGCATGGATGGCATTGGATTGTGGTGATTTTTGTGTGTTTTTTGATTTTTTGGGGTGTTGATGGGGACTGGCCATTTGGGTGGGGGCCATTTTGAGTGCTGGTACAGGCAGGCCCTGGCCATGTGCTGGGGGGCAAGGGGCCATTTTGAATGCAGGCAGTGTTCTCAGGCTGCACCCATTTTGCCTAGCTTTCATCCATTATGCCCAGGGGTAGTGAGTGGTGCATGGGCCTAGTCTTTCTGTGGGGTGTCTTGAATTTAAACATCATTGAGGGCATGGATGGCATGGGATTGTGCTGATTTTTGTGTGTTTTTCGATTTTTTTGGCTGCTGTTAGGGCCTTTTGCCCAGGGGTAGTGAGTGGTGCATGGACTGGGTCTTTCTGTGGGGTCTCTTTAATGTAAACATCATGGAGGGCATGGATGGCATTGGATTGTGGTGATTTTTGTGTGTTTTTGGATTTTTGGGGTGTTGATGGGGACTGGCCATGTGGGTCGGGGCCATTTTGAGTGCTGGTACAGGCAGGCCTTTGCCATGTGCTGGGGGCAAGGGCCATTTTGAATGCAGGCAGTGTTCTCAGGCATGCGCCCATTTTGCCTAGCTTTCATCCATTATGCCCAGGGGTAGTGAGTGGTGCATGGGCCTAGTCTTTCTGTGGGGTGTCTTGAATTTAAGCATCATTGAGGGCATGGATGGCGTGGGTTTGTGCTGATTTGTGTGTGTTTTTCGATTATTTAGGCTGCTGTTGGGGCCTTTTGCCCAGGGGTAGTGAGTGGTGTATGGACTAAGTCTTTCTGTGGGGTCTCTTTATTGTTAACATCATGGAGGGCATGGATGGCATGGGATTGTGGTGATTTATGTGTGTTTTTCGATGTTTGGGGGTGTTGATGATGGGGACTGGCCATGTGGGTGGGGGCCATTTTGAGTGCTGGTACAGGCAGGCCCTGGCCATGTGCTGGGGAGCAAGGGGCCATTTTGAATGCAGGCAGTGTTCCCAGGCCTGCACCTATTTTGCCTAGCTTTCATCCATTATGCTCAGGGGTAGTGAGTGGTGCATGGGCCTAGTCTTTCTGTGGGGTGTCTTGAATTTAAACATCATTGAGGGCATGGATGGCATGGGATTGTGCTGATTTTTGTGTGTTTTTCGATTTTTTTGGCTGCTGTTGGGGCCTTTTGCCCAGGGGTAGTGAGTGGTGCATGGACTGAGTCTTTCTGTGGGGTCTCTTTAATGTAAACATCATGGCGGGCATGGATGGCATTGGATTGTGGTGATTTTTGTGTGTTTTTCGATTTTTTGGGGTGTTGATGGGGACTGGCCATGTGGGTGGGGGCCATTTTTAGTGCTGGTACAGGCAGGCCCTGGCCATGTGCTGGGGGGCAAGGGGCCATTTTGAATGCAGGCAGTGTTCTCAGGCTGCACCCATTTTGCCTAGCTTTCATTCATTATGCCCAGGGGTAGTGAGTGGTGCATGGGCCTAGTCTTTCTGTGGGGTGTCTTGAATTTAAAAATCATTGAGGGCATGGATGGCATGGGATTGTGCTGATTTTTGTGTGTTTTTCGATTTTTTTGGCTGCTGTTAGGGCCTTTTGCCCAGGGGTAGTGAGTGGTGCATGGACTGGGTCTTTCTGTGGGGTCTCTTTAATGTAAACATCATGGAGGGCATGGATGGCATTGGATTGTGGTGATTTTTGTGTGTTTTTGGATTTTTGGGGTGTTGATGGGGACTGGCCATGTGGGTCGGGGCCATTTTGAGTGCTGGTACAGGCAGGCCTTTGCCATGTGCTGGGGGGCAAGGGTCATTTTGAATGCAGGCAGTGTTCTCAGGCATGCGCCCATTTTGCCTAGCTTTCATCCATTATGCCCAGGGGTAGTGAGTGGTGCATGGGCCTAGTCTTTCTGTGGGGTGTCTTGAATTTAAGCATCATTGAGGGCATGGATGGCGTGGGTTTGTGCTGATTTGTGTGTGTTTTTCGATTTTTTAGGCTGCTGTTGGGGCCTTTTGCCCAGGGGTAGTGAGTGGTGTATGGACTAAGTCTTTCTGTGGGGTCTCTTTATTGTTAACATCATGGAGGCCATGGATGGCATGGGATTGTGGTGATTTATGTGTGTTTTTCGATGTTTGGGGGTGTTGATGATGGGGACTGGCCATGTGGGTGGGGGCCATTTTGAGTGCTGGTACAGGCAGGCCCTGGCCATGTGCTGGGGAGCAAGGGGCCATTTTGAATGCAGGCAGTGTTCTCAGGCCTGCACCTATTTTGCCTAGCTTTCATCCATTATGCTCAGGGGTAGTGAGTGGTGCATGGGCCTAGTCTTTCTGTGGGGTGTCTTGAATTTAAACATCATTGAGGGCATGGATGGCATGGGATTGTGCTGATTTTTGTGTGTTTTTCGATTTTTTTGGCTGCTGTTGGGGCCTTTTGCCCAGGGGTAGTGAGTGGTGCATGGACTGAGTCTTTCTGTGGGGTCTCTTTAATGTAAACATCATGGCGGGCATGGATGGCATTGGATTGTGGTGATTTTTGTGTGTTTTTCGATTTTTTGGGGTGTTGATGGGGACTGGCCATGTGGGGGGGGGGCATTTTTAGTGCTGGTACAGGCAGGCCCTGGCCATGTGCTGGGGGGCAAGGGGCCATTTTGAATGCAGGCAGTGTTCTCAGGCCTGCACCCATTTTGCCTAACTTTCATCCATTATGCCCAGGGGTAGTGAGTGGTGCATGGGCCTAGTCTTTCTGTGGGGTCTTTTTAATGTAAACATCATGGAGGGCATGGATGGCATGGGATTGTGGTGATTTATGTGTGTTTTTTAATGTTTGGGGGTGTTGGTGAAGGGGACTGGCCATGTGGGTGCGGGCCATTTTGAGTGCTGATACAGGCAGGCCCTGGCCATGTGCTGGGGGGCAAGAGGCCATTTTGAATGCAGGCCGTGTTCTCAGGCCTGCACCAATTTTTCTAGCTTTCATCCGTTATGCTCAGGGGTAGTGAGTGGTGCATGGGCCTAGTCTTTCTGTGGGGTGTCTTGAATTTAAACATCATTGAGGGCATGGATGGCATGGGATTGTGCTGATTTTTGTGTGTTTTTCGATTTTTTTGGCTGTTGATGGGGCCTTTAGCCCAGGGTTGTGAGTGATGCTTGGACTGCGTCTTTCTGTGGGGTCTCTTTAATGTAAACATCATGGAGGGCATGGATGGCATTGGATTGTGGTGATTTGTGTGTGTTTTTCGATTTTTTGGGGTGTTGATGGGGACTGGCCATGTGGTTGGGGGCCATTTTGAGTGCTGGTACAGGCAGGCCCTGGCCATGTGCTGGGGGGCAAGGGGCCATTTTGAATGCAGGCAGTGTTATCATGCCTGCACCTATTTTGCCTAGCTTTCATCCATTATGCCCAGGGGTAGTGAGTGTTGCATGGGCCTAGTCTTTCTGTGGGGTGTCTTGAATTTAAGCATCATTGAGGGCATGGATGGCATGGGATTGTGCTGGTTTTTGTGTGTTTTTCGATTTTTTTGGCTGCTACTGGGGACTTTTGCCCAGGAGTAGTGAGTGGTGCATGGACTGAGTCTTTCTGTGGGGTCTCTTTAATGTAAACATCATGGAGGGCATGGATGGCATTGGATTGTGGTGATTTTTGTGTGTTTTTTGATTTTTTGGGGTGTTGATGGGGACTGGCCATGTGGGTGGGGGCCATTTTGAGTGCTGGTACAGGCAGGCCCTGGCCATGTGCTGGGGGGCAAGGGGCCATTTTGAATGCAGGCAGTGTTCTCAGGCCTGCACCCATTTTGCCTAGCTTTCATCCATTATGCCCAGGGTTAGTGAGTGGTGCATGGGCCTAGTCTTTCTGTGGGGTGTCTTGAATTTAAACATCATTGAGGGCATGGATGGCATGGGATTGTTCTGATTTTTGTGTGTTTTTCGATTTTTTGGGCTGCTGTTAGGGCCTTTTGCCCAGGGGTAGTGAGTGGTGCATGGACTGAGTCTTTCTGTGGGGTCTCTTTAATGTAAACATCATGGAGGGCATGGATGGCATTGGATTGTGGTGATTTTTGTGTGTTTTTTGATTTTTTGGGGTGTTGATAGGGACTGGCCATGTGGGTGTGGGCCATTTTGAGTGCCGGTACAAGCAGGCCCTGGCCATGTGCTGGGGGGCAAGGGGCCATTTTGAATGCAGGCAGTGTTCTCAGGCCTGCACCCATTTTGCCTAGCTTTCATCCATTATGCCCAGGGGTAGTGAGTGGTGCATGGGCCTAGTCTTTCTGTGGGGTGTCTTGAATTTAAACATCATTGAGGGCATGGATGGCATGGGATTGTGCTGATTTTTGTGTGTTATTTTGATTTTTTTGGCTGCTGTTGGGGCCTTTTGCCCAGATGTAGTGAGTGGTGCATGGACTGAGTCTTTCTGTGGGGTCTCTTTAATGTAAACATCATGGAGGGCATGGATTGCATTGGATTGTGGTGATTTTTGTGTGTTTTTCGATTTTTTGGGGTGTTGATGGGGACTGGCCATGTGGGTGGGGGCCATTTTGAGTGCCGGTACAAGCAGGCCCTGGCCATGTGCTGGGGGGCAAGGGGCCATTTTGAATGCAGGCAGTGTTCTCAGGCCTGCACCCATTTTGCCTAGCTTTCATCCATCATGCCCAGGGATAGTGAGTGGTGCATGGGCCTAGTCTTTCTGTGGGGTGTCTTGAATTTAAACATAATTGAGGGCATGGATGGCATGGGATTGTGCTGATTTTGGTGTGTTTTTCGATTTTTTTTGGCTGCTGTTGGGGCCTTTTGCCCAAGGGGTAGTGAGTGGTGCATGGACTGCGTCTTTCTGTGGGGTCTCTTTAATGTAAACATCATGGAGGGCATGGATGGCATTGGATTGTGGTGATTTATGTGTGTTTTTCGATTTTTTGGGGTGTTGATGGGGACTAGCCATGTGGTTGGGGGCCATTTTGAGTGCTGGTACAGGCAGGCCCTGGCCATGTGCTGGGGGGCAAGGGGCCATTTGGAATGCAGGCAGTGTTATCAGGCCTGCACCCATTTTGCCTAGCTTTCATCCATTATGCCCAGGGGTAGTGAGTGGTGCATGGGCCTAGTCTTTCTGTGGGGTGTCTTGAATTTAAGTATCATTGAGGGCATGGATGGCATGGGATTGTGCAGATTTTTGTGTGTTTTTCGATTTTTTTGGCTGCTACTGGGGCCTTTTGCTATGGGGTAGTGAGTGATGCATGGACTGGTTTTTCTGTGGGGTCTCTTTAATGTAAACATCATGGAGGGCATGGATGGCATTGGATTGTGGTGATTTTTGTGTTCTTTTCGATTTTTTGGGGAGTTGATGGGGACTGGCCATGTGGGTGGGGGCCATTTTGAGTGCTGGTACAGGCAGGCCCTGGCCATGTGCTGGGGGGCAAGGGCCATTTTGAATACAGGCAGTGTTCTCAGGCCTGCACCCATTTTGCATAGCTTTCATCCATTATGCCCAGGGGTAGTGAGTGGTGCATGGGCCTAGTCTTTCTGTGGGGTGTCTTGAATTTAAGCATCATTGAGGGCATGGATGGCATGGGATTGTGCTGATTTTTGTGTTTTTTTTTATTTTTTTGGCTGCTACTGGGGCCTTTTGCCCAGGGGTAGTGAGTGGTGCATGGACTGGTCTTTCTGTGGGGTCTCTTTAATGTAAACATCATGGAGGGCATGGATGGCATTGGATTGTGGTGATTTTTGTGTTCTTTTTGATTTTTTGGGGAGTTGATGGGGACTGGCCATGTGGGTGGGGGCCATTTTGAGTGCTGGTACAGGCAGGCCCTGGCCATGTGCTTGGGGGCAAGGGCCATTTTGAATGCAGGCAGTGTTCTCAGGCCTGCACCCATTTTGCCTAGCTTTCATCCTTTATGCCCAGGGGTAGTTAGTGGTGCATGGGCCTAGTCTTTCTGTGGGGTGTCTTGAATTTAAACATCATTGAGGGCATGGATGGCATGGGATTGTGCTGATTTCTGTGTGTTTTTCGATATTTTTGGCTGCTGTTGGGGCCTTTTGCCCAGGGGTAGTGAGGGGTGCATGGACTGGGTCTTTCAGTGGGGTCTCTTTAATGTAAACATCATGGAGGGCATGGATGGCATTGGATTGTGGTGATTTTTGTGTGTTTTTTGATTTTTTGGGGTGTTGATGGGGACTGGCCATGTGGGTGGGGGCCATTTTGAGGGCTGGTACAGGCAGGCCCTGGCCATGTGCTGGGGGGCAAGGGCCATTTTGAATGCAGGCAGTGTTCTCAGGCCTGCATCCATTTTGCCTAGCTTTCATCCATTATGCCTAGGGGTAGTGAGTGGTGCATGGGCCTAGTCTTTCTGTGGGTTATCTTGAATTTAAGCATCATTGAGGGCATGGATGGCATGGGATTGTGCTGATTTTTGTGTGTTTTTTTGATTTTTTTGGCTGCTGTTGGGGCCTTTTGCCCAAGGGGTAGTGAGTGGTGCATGGACTGCGTCTTTCTGTGGGGTCTCTTTAATGTAAACATCATGGAGGGCATGGATGGCATTGGATTGTGGTGATTTTTGTGTGTTTTTCGATTTTTTGGGGTGTTGATGGGGACTGGCCATGTGGGTGGGGGCCATTTTGAGTGCTGGTAGAGGCAGGCCCTGGCCATGTGCTGGGGGCAAGGGGCCATTTTGAATGCAGGCAGTGTTCTCAGGCCTGCACCCATTTTGCCTAGCTTTCATCCATTATCCCCAGGGGTAGTGAGTGGTGCATGGGCCTAGTCTTTCTGTGGGGTGTCTTGAATTTAAGCTTCATTTAGGGCATGGATGGCATGGGATTAAGCTGATTTTTGTGTGTTTTTCGATTTGTTTGGCTGCTGTTGGGGCCTTTTGCCCAGGGGTAGTGGGTAGTGCATGGAGTGAGTCTTTTTGTGGGGTCTCTTTAATGTAAACATCATGGAGGGCATGGATGGCATTGGATTGTGGTGATTTTTGTGTGTTTTTCGATTTTTTGGGGTGTTGATGGGGACTGGCCATGTGGGTGGGGGCCATTTTGAGTGCTGGTACAGGCAGGCCCTGGCCATGTGCTGGGGGGCAAGGGGCCATTTTGAATGCAGGCAGTGTTCTCAGGCCTGCACCCATCAATGATGTTTAAATTCAAGACAACCCACAGAAAGACTAGGCCCATGCACCACTCACTACCCCTGGGCATAATGGATGAAAGCTAGGCAAAATGGGTGCAGGCCTGAGAACACTGCCTGCATTCAAAATGGCCCCTTGGCCCCCAGCACATGGCTAGGGCCTACCTGTACCAGCACTCAAAATGGCCCCCACCCACATGGCCAGTCCCCATCAACACCCCCAAAAATCGAAAAACACACAAAAATCACCACAATCCAATGCCATCCATGCCCTCCATGATGTTTACATTAAAGAGACCCCACAGAAAGACCAGTCCATGCACCACTCACTACCCCTGGGCAAAAGGCCCCAACAGCAGCCAAATAAATTGAAACACACACAAATCAGCACAATCCCATGCCATCCATGCCCTCAATGATGCTTAAATTCAAGACACCCCACAGAAAGACTAGGCCCATGCACCACTCACTACCCCTGGGGATAATGGATGAAAGCTAGGCAAAATGGGTGCAGGCCTGAGAACACTGCCTGCATTCAAAATGGCCCCTTGCCCCCCAACACATGGCCAGGGCCTGCCTGTACCAGCACTCAAAATGGCCCCCACCCACATGGCCAGTCCCCATCAACACCCCAAAAAATCGAAAAGCACACATAAAACACCACAATCCAATGCCATCCATGCCCTCCATGATGTTTACATTAAAGAAACCCCACTGAAAGACTCAGTCCATGCACCACTCACTACCCCTGGGCAAAAGGCCCCAACAGCAGCCAAAAAAATCGAAAAACACACAAAAATCAGCACAATCCCATGCCATCCATGCCCTAAATGATGCTTAAATTCAAGACACCCCACAGAAAGACTAGGCCCATGCACCACTCACTACCCCTGGGGATAATGGATGAAAGCTAGGCAAAATGGATGCAGGCCTGAGAACACTGCCTGCATTCAAAATGGCCCCTTGCCCCCCAACACATGGCCAGGGCCTGCCTGTACCAGCACTCAAAATGGCCCCCACCCACATGGCCAGTCCCCATCAACACCCCAAAAAATCGAAAAGCACACAAAAATCACCACAATCCAATGCCATCCATGCCCTCCATGATGTTTACATTAAAGAGACCCCACAGAAAGACTCAGTCCATGCACCACTCACTACCCCTGGGCAAAAGGCCCCAACAGCAGCCAAAAAAATCGAAAAACACACAAAAATCAGCACAATCCCATGTCATCCATGCCCTTAATGATGTTTACATTCAAGACACCCCACAGAAAGACTAGGCCCATGCACCACTCACTACCCCTGGGCATAATGGATGAAAGCTAGGCAAAATGGGTGCAGGCCTGAGAACACTGCCTGCATTCAAAATGGCCCCTTGCCCCCCAACACATGGCCAGGGCCTGCCTGCCTGTACCAGCACTCAAAACAGACCCCACCCACATGGCCAGTCCCCATCAACACACCAAAAAATCGAAAAACACACAAAAAGGCACCACAATCCAATGCCATCCATGCCCTCCATGATGTTTACATTAAAGAGACCCCACAGAATTACCAGTCCATGCACCACTCACTACCCCTGGGCAAAAGGCCCCAACAGCAGCCAAAAAAATCGAAAAACACACAAAAATCAGCACAATCCCATGCCATCCATGCCCTCAATGATGCTCAAATTCAAGACACCCCACAGAAAGACTAGGCCCATATACCACTCACTACCCCTGGGCATAATGGATGAAAGCTAGGCAAAATGGGTGCAGGCCTGAGAACACTGCCTGCATTCAAAATGGCCCCTTGCCCCACAGCACATGGCCAGGGCCTGCCTGTACCAGCACTCAAAATGGCCCCCACCCACATGGCCAGTCCCCATCAACACCCCAAAAAATCGAAAAACACACAAAAAGCACCACAATCCAATGCCATCCATGCCCTCCATGATGTATACATTAAAGAGACCCCACAGAACGACTCAGTCCATGCACCACTTAATATCCCTGGGCAAAAGGCCCCAACAGCAGCCAAAAAAATTAAAAAACACACAAAAATCACCACAATCCAATGCCATCCATGCCCTCCATGATGTTTACATTAAAGAGACCCCACAGAAAGACTCACTCCATGTACCACTCACTACCACTGGGCAAAGGGCCCCAACAGCAGCCAAAAAAATTGAAAAACACAAAATTCAGCACAATCCCATGCCATCCATGCCCTCAATGATGCTTAAAATCAAAACACCCCGCAGTAAGACTAGGCCCAGCACCACTCACTACCCCTGGGCATAATGGATGAAAGCTAGGCAAAATTGGTGCAGGCCTGAGAACACTGCCTGCATTCAAAATGGCCCGTTGCCCCCCAGCACATGGCCAGGGCCTGCCTGTACCAGCACTCAAAATGGCCCCCACCCACATGGCCAGTCCCCATCAACACCCCAAAAAATCAAAAAGCACACAAAAAGCACCACAATCCAATGCCATCCATGCCCTCCATGATGTTTACATTAAAGAGACCCCACAGAAAGACTCAGTCCATGCACCACTCACTACCCCTGGGCAAAAGGCCCCAACAGCAGCCAAAAAAATCGAAAAACACACAAAAATCAGCACAATCCCATGTCATCCATGCCCTTAATGATGTTTACATTCAAGACACCCCACAGAAAGACTAGGCCCATGCACCACTCACTACCCCTGGGCATAATGGATGAAAGCTAGGCAAAATGGGTGCAGGCCTGAGAACACTGCCTGCATTCAAAATGGCCCCTTGCCCCCCAACACATGGCCAGGGCCTGCCTGTACCAGCACTCAAAATGGACCCCACCCACATAGCCAGTCCCCATCAACACCCCAAAAAATAGAAAAACACACAAAAAGGCACCACAATCCAATGCCATCCATGCCCTCCATGATGTTTACATTTAAGAGACCCCACAGAAAGACCAGTCCATGCACCACTCACTACCCCTGGGCAAAAGTCCCCAACAGCAGCCAAAAAAATCGACAAACACACAAACATCATGTGTTTTTCGATTTTTTTGGCTGCTGTTGGGGCCTTTTGCCCAGGGGTAGTAAGTGGTGCATGGACTGAGTCTTTCTGTGGGGTCTCTTCAATGAAAACATCATGGAGGGCATGGATGGCATTGGATTGTGGTGCCTTTTGTGTGTTATTCGATTTTTTGGGGTGTTGATGGGGACTGGCCATGTGGGTGGGGGCCATCTTGAGTGATGGTACAGGCAGGCCCTGGCCATGTGCTGGGGGGAAGGGGCCATATTGAATGCAGGCAGTGTTCTCAGGCCTGCACCCATTTTGCCTAGCTTTCATCCATTATGCCCAGGGGTAGTGAGTGGTGCATGGGCCTTGTCTTTTTGTGGGGTGTCTTGAATGTAAACATCATTAAGGGCATGGATGACATGGGATTGTGCTGATTTTTGTGTGTTTTTCGATTTTTTTGGCTGCCGTTGTGGCCTTTTGCCCAGGGGTAGTGAGTGGTGCATGGACTGAGTCTTTCTGTGGGGTCTCTTTAATGTAAACATCATGGAGGGCATGGATGGCATTGGATTGTGGTGAATTTTTGTGTGTTTTTCGATTTTCTGGGGTGTTGTTGGGGACTGGCCATGTGGGTGGGGGCCCTTTTGAGTGCTGGTACAGGCAGGCCCCGGCCATGTGCTGGGGGGCAAGGGGCCATTTTGAATGCAGGCAGTGTTCTCAGGCCTGCACTCATTTTGCCTAGCTTTCATCCATTATGCCCAGGTGTAGTGAGTCGTGCATGGGCCTAGTCTTTCTGTGGGGTGTCTTGAATTTAAACATCATTGAGGGCATGGATGGCCTGGGATTGTGCTGATTTTTGTGTGTTTTTCGACTTTTTGGGGTGTATAACTGATGTTCCTCTGTCTTCCATTGCTTTTAGGTGCACAAGAGAAGCACCAGTGCCCGGAAGAAGTTCTGCAGCGGTGTGTGCAACATAACGTCATGCGACGTCAGGTGTGGCCACAGACAAGACAACTCTGCAACTCGTGCAACTGCGGCCTGCTGTTTTGACATCTGAAGAAGATGGCCCCAAAAAAAGTTCCCCATAGCTCCTCTAGCAAGAAAGTTGCCAGTAAGGAGCAGAAGAAGCAAGTGGCACCACTTACCAAGGAGACTGGTGTGCCGCCCGCCACATTTGTTTGGAAAAAAAAGTATGCCTGCAGCAGCAGCGGAATCTGCAGGGGACAAAGCTGGGAGCAGCACTCCCGCTCCATTGGGCTCAGTGCCACCACTACCACGCCAACTTAAGTCCAAGCCCTTGAGTGCTTTAGAGGCAGCCAGTATAGTTGTTCAATCACCATCGACCAGTGATGTTGGCTCATTGCAAGAAAGTAGCAGCATCCTTCAATCAACACAGGTTGTTGTAACTCATCTGACGAGTGTTCAACAACCACAGCCGCAACAACAACCACATGTGCAAGTACAAGCCTAAGTACATGTGGAAGGAGAGGCAGCGCAAGGAGATGCGCAAGCAGAGGTGCATGGAGCGGCACAAGTGCCCACAATAGTTGTTCCTCCCGAAGTAGGGGCACATCAGGAAATCCACATTCAAGCCGAGGTATCATTTGAGGAAGCCACTCCTCCTGATCATTCATTGTCTTCCAGATCCCTAGCAAGGAAAATATCAAGGATGGTGTCTACATCTTCTTCAAGTCCCCTTCCTTCTGATGATATGGATGAAAATTGGGAACCACTACGGCCGTCTGAGAGTGAGGCACACCATGATCTGACAAAGGTAGCTAAGCGTAAAAGGAAGGTCCCCGAAAGTCTCGTACTTATGGAGTGTGATGATGACGCTGAACAAGAAGTGGCGTATACTCCTGCTGATGAAGACTCTCACGACGACGACGCAGTCATCATAAACATCACTGCAGCCCCAGCGGGCATGCAGCAAACAGACATTTTGACCCTAGCCCGAAAAGCTGCTGAGCGTGATGTTGTCGACGAGGCAACAATGGGACCACCACCATTACACTTAAGTAGTACACCACCACCTACCGCTTCCATATTTTCTCACCAGAAGGGACCTCCATCCACCTCGACCTCCATTTCCTCAATTAGTGGTGCTGCAAGTGCACAACGTAGTAAAGTTCGGCAATACATCCTCCACTTCATCTGGCATTAGCATGACGAGTATCGCCTCCTCCACCCCCCACAGACATTTGAAGTCCGCAGTTTGGGACTTCTTTAGTGTTAGCACAAGAAGGGAAAACATAGCCATTTGTAGCATTTGTAAGCTTGGAGTTAGTCGTGGCAAGCTTGGTACCAACTATGGTACCGGAGGCCAGAGAGGTCATCTTGAGAGACAGCACACTGTCAAATGGCATGCGCACCTAAAGGAGATCAAGGAAGCCCGAATTGCAAGTCAAGAAACTGTATCCGTTGATGTCTCATCTGATGATGACGAGGAAGAAGAAGCGTCAAACACTTCACTTACACCCAGTACCCCTGTCAGCTGCACACCCCCTGTGAGCCACACTAAGAGTGTGGGAGAGAGTGAGACACCAATGCAAAAAAGTTCATCATCACCGAGCGTAACTGGGTCGAAGAAGTCATCATCATCATCATCCCGTAAAATCATGGTCCAGCCCACCATTAGAAGCAGGTTGTTTTCAGATGCGCCATTTGAACGCAACCACCCAATGACGCGTCTGTATAACACTAAGCTGGCTTAAATGCTAGCTCTGGACCTTCTCCCTTTTTCTTTTGTGGAAGGGGTTGGTTTTCTTGAATTAGTGGCAACGCTCTGCCCTAAATGGAAGGTTCCTAGCCGGTTCTATTTTGCCAGAGTTGTGGTTCCAGCACTACATGAAGATGTGCTGGAGGTGATTGGGGCAGCTTTGCAGAAGAGTGCTGTTCCCACTATACATCTGACAACAGACATGTGGACCAGTTGCGCAGCCACTGATTACATGTGCATCACTGCACACTGGGTCTCTTTTTCAGGGGTTACAGCAAAGCTAAGGGCAGGTGTTGAACTGGACAACGTTTTTAAAGCTGCTCGGAAAAATGCAACACTAGCCATGTTTGGCATGGAGAAAAGTCATACAGGAGGAAAACATTTTGCAGGAGTTTAACACAAAGGTCTTTCAATGGCTGTCCCCAAGAAAATGCAAGATTAGTTATGTTTGTACGGATATTGGCGCCAATGTAGTTAAGGCCATGGATATGGGTAACTATTTCAGAGTGCTGTGTTTGGCGCACTGTATAAACCTGGTTGTTAAAAAATTCTTGAGTGAAGAAAGTCCAGTGTGCAAGTTACTGACCACCTGCCGAAGAATGTGCACACATTTCAGCCATTCTTTAAAGGCACGGAAGCATCTGAGGGGCCTGCTACATCAACGTAAACTGCCAGTGAAAGCACTCATCCAGGAGGTGGCAACACGTTGGAGCTCAACCTTCTATATGCTTGAGCGTCTGTTTGAGCAGTGTGCGGAAGTCCATCATAATTCTTTACACAGGGTGCAGCTATGAAGGACCTGAGGATACATGCGGAGCAATGGAAGCTAGTTCAAAGCCTGACAGACATGCTTCGTCCTTTTGAGGTCTTCACGTGTGCAGTCAGCAGGGAGGAGTGTAATTTGGGAAAAGCTATCCCATTGTTGCACATGCTAGAGCACCAACTGAAGGCGGTGTCTTCTACGTTTCAAAAAGATGAAAAAAAGCAAGAAGCTTTTGATTTGGCAGAGAAATTATTAGAGTGCCTACTTTGCGATGAACGTCTTCAAAAGATCCACACAGAACAGCATTACATTTGTGCGACTATTCTGGATCCACGCAAAAAAAAGGCACTGGCAGGCAGAGTATTCTTTCCTTTTGATGACGCAGAAGCTTCAAAGTACAAACGTTGGCTAGCTGTGTCAGTCATGAGGTTTGAAAGAGAACGGCAGGAAATTGAAGGAAAAGGCAGTACATCAGAATCAGCAGGCCATCCGGAGTTAAAAGAATCCACTTCTGCACCTGTGGCTGTGGCAGAAGTGAGTGATTTTCCCTCTCAGCCGTTAAAGACACCAGCAACCGGATCATCTGCACCAGACACAACAGTAACATTGTGTGAAGAAGAGGATTGGCTAACTCAGCTTGGGTTTGCTTCTCAAAAGGTCCCAGCAAAAAGTAAGCAAAGTGGAGGAACCGTGGAGAACCTTGAGTCGATGGTGCAAGACTATCTGAATGACTCGACAGAGGTCTATGTTCATGATGACCCATTGGCGTATTGGCATGGGAAAAAAGAATTGTGGCCAGAGATCTCCAACCTGGCTATAAATCACTTGTCTTGCCCACTCGCAAGCGTGTCTTCTGAACGTGTTTTCAGTGCTACTGGTGGCATTGTAACTTGCAAAAGGACCCGCCTCTCGCCCAAAAACGTGGAGAGATTAACAATGATCAAGATGAATCAGCACCTTATACCACCAGATTACAAAATACGAGAATACACGCAGGAAGAAGACGAGGAGGACACCAACTTAGATGAGGGAAGTTCTTCTCTGTTAGGTGACCTACTTCGCAGAGTATGAGGACGAACTCTTCTTCCCTGACACCGAGCCCTGAAAATGAGCCAATGAATCAATAACTTTCTTTTTTGTCCTTATTCACTTTTATTCCTGTGTGTCTGTCTTTCTTTGTTTTGAAAAATCTATATAAAAAAAACTTTAATCAGCTAATCACAAAAACAAGCCCATCAGCAGAACTGTCTTCACTTATGTGCTTATTGATTTGAAGGTGCCGCAGTCTGCATTCCTCAGGTTCAAAAGTTCACAAGAATATGCTCCTCTATTCTCCTCCTCCAGACTCCTATTTCCCTCAAAGCAGATGGCTGGATTATGCCCAATGAAGAAAGACTCTGCAATAGTGGGGGTGTTCTACTTCTTTGCGGGTGAGTTGGCATCTCTGGGGCCATTGCTGGGAAGGTTTAATACCGAATAAAAGTGTTTTGGAGAAAATCAGAGTTGAAAAAGTTTTTGCCTTTTTTGCTCACTATCATGTATTCGGGGGCCTGTTTGGGTGGGTTCCTGGTGTTTGGGGGTGGGTTTTGGGGTCTGGGAGCACTGCTGGCACAGTCTAATGTTGATTGCATTTGTTTTCCAGGACATCCATGGTGGAAAAGTGGAGTTATGACCTAGCTGCACAGCGCGTTTGGACAGAAGGCCTGAAAAATATTGTAAGTATGAGATTTTCCATTTTGCTTTTTGCCTGTTTGGGGGTGTTGTGCTTTTTTGTGGGTGGGTTGGTGGGTCTTGGGGCTTTGCTGGGAAGGTCTAATACCGGATAAAAGTGGTTTGGCGAAAATCAGAGTTGAAAAAGTTTTTGCCTTTTTGCTCACTATCATGTTTTTCGGGGGCCGGTTTTGGGGGCTTCCTGGTGTTTGTGGGTGGGTTTCGGGTCTGGGAGCACTGCTGGGTATGGATACTTTTGATTGCAAGAGGTTTGAAGCATATCCATGGTGGCAAAGGGGAGTTAGGGCCTAGCTGCAGAGCACGCACGGAGTGATTTTGGAAATTTGCCTGAAAATTTCTAAGTGCCCATTTTTGAAGTTTTGCTTTTTGGCTGTTTGGGGGTCTTCTACTTGTTTTCGCCTGGGTTGACGGCTCTGGGGCCATTACTGGGAAGGTCTAATACCGGATAAAAGTGGTTTGGAGAAAATCCATGAGGAAAAAGTTTTTGCATTTTCTGACATTTCGCTCACTTTAGTGTTTTTGGGGACCTGTTTGGGGGGCTTCCTGGTGTTTGTGGCTGGGTTTTCGGGTCTTGGAGCAATGCTGGGTATGGATACTTTTGATTGCAAGAGGTTTGAAGCAAATCAATTGTGGCAAAGGGGAGTTAGGGCCTAGCTGCAGAGCGCGCGCGGTGTGATTTTTGTAGTTTTGCTTTTTGGCTGTTTGGGGGTCTTCTACTAGTTTTCGCCTGGGTTAACGGCTCTGGGGCCATTGCTGGGAAGGTCTAATACCGGATAAAAGTGGTTTGGAGAAAATCTGAGTTGAAATAGTTTTTGCCTTTTTGCTCACTATCATGTTTTCGGGGGCCTGTTTGGGTGGGTTCCTGGTGTTTGATGGTGGGGTTTGGGGTCTGGGAGCACTGCTGGCACAGTCTAATGTTGATTGCATTTGTTTTCCAGGACATCCATGGTGGAAAAGTGGAGTTATGACCTAGCTGCACAGCACGTTTGGACAGAAGGCCGATAAATATTGTAACTATGAGATTTTCAATTTTTGCTTTTTGCCTGTTTGGGGGTGTTGTGCTTTTTTGCGGGTGGGTTGGCGGGTCTTGGAGCCTTGCTGGGAAGGTCTAATACCGGATAAAAGTGGTTTGGCGAAAATCAAGAGTTGAAAACTTTTTGCCTTTTTGCTCACTATCATGTTTTCGGGGCCTGTTTGGGGGGCTTCCTGGTGTTTGTGGGTGGGTTTTGGGGTCTTGGAGCAACGCTGGGTATAGAAACTTTTGATTGCAAGAGGTTTGAAGCAAATCAATGGTGGCAAAGGGGAGTTAGGGCCTAGCTGCAGAGTGCGCGTGGAGTGATTTTGGAAATTTGTCTGAAAATTACTAAGTCCCCATTTTTGTAGTTTTGTTTTTTGACTGTTTGGGGGTCTTCTACTAGTTTTCGCCTGGGTTGACTGCTCTGGGGCCATTGCTGGGAAGGTCTAATACCGGATAAAAGTGGTTTGGAGAAAATTGGAGCAGAAAAAAAAATTGCGCTTTTGATCACTTGCCTGTCTTTGGGGTGCTGTTTGGCGGGCTTTTAGGTTGTTGTGGGTGGGTTTTGGGGTCTGGGAGCACTGCTGGCACAGTCTAATGTGGATTGCATTTGTTTTTCAGGAAATCCATGGTGGAAAAGGGGAGTTAGGGCTTAGCTTAACAGCGCGTTTGGACAGAATTGAAAGAAGCGTAAAATATTCTAAGTAGGAGATTTTCCATTTTATTATTTTTGCCTGTATGGGGGTGTTCTGCTTTTTTGTGGGTGGGTTGACAGGTCTTGGGGCATTGCTGGGAAGGTCTAATACCGGATAAAAGTGGTTTGGAGAAAATCCATGCTGAAAAGCGTTTTGGCACATTAACTTAGGGCTCGTTAGTGTTAGCACTAGCAGCAGGATTGCATGTGTTTCGGGGTGCTCTAGATTTTTGCAACTGAGTTCTGGGGTCTTAGAGCACTTGTAGGAATGTGTAATTTAGTTGCAAGTGGTTTGAAGAAAATCCATGGTGGGAAAGGGGGGATTTGGCCTAGTTAAAGAAAGCGTTTGCCACTATTCTTAACTTAGGGCTTGTTAGGGTTAGCAGTATTGTATTGCATGTGTTTGGGCGGGGGCTGTTTGTGGGGGGGGTTGCGAGTCTTGGAGCGATGCTGGGTATGGATACTTTTGCTTGCTTGCAAGTGGTTTGAATACAATCCACGGTGGGTAAGGGGGGATTTGGGCCTACTTTACTTTCAAAGTACGTTTTGTCACCATTTTTCTACTAGGCCTCGTTTTTTGAGATCTGATTGGGGGTCTTCTACATTTTTGCGACTGGGTTTAGTAAGGGGCTGGGAGCACTGCTGGGAAGGTCTAATTTTTTTCTAAAACACAGTTTACAGTACAGCTAGCTTGAGGGGAAAGATCCGCTAAATTAATTTGCCCATACTTATTTATCCTTCAAAAGGAGACTCAGACAGAGTACGCACTTTCAAAAATATTGTACTGTCTATTAGGAAACTCAAAGTGTGACTTTTTGCACTACACAGCATGCATACCTCATATTTATTTGTCAGTGGTATTCTAATATTACTTCCTGTTTTTCCATCAATAATTACAGGCCGGGTTTCAGCCTGTGCAATGTGAAAAGGATGAAGTCAGGCTTCACATTAGCGAGCCGCAATTCAGCATCCGCCAGGCAGGCAGTGGACAGGGTGTCTTCTGGTCACCAACATTGATGGACGGAGCATCAGATGGAATGGAGGAGTCACACTAATAAGAGGAATGGTTGGATGCATCTTACAACTTCCCAAATTCAACAGGACAACTACAACAACATACAGATACAGTATCCGTTCTTTTCTAATTATCTCTTAAGTAATGGTATTGCTGTGAACTTCTATGAGTGTGACTCTGCATTTCTTTGATCTCTGCTTCTAAATTCATCCCTACAGCCATTGTATAGGTTTTACTTCTGCTATTTTTCAAACCTAATTTAATGTACGAAGTGTTTCTCTGAGTGCAGAGAAAGGCAAGTGAAAACGCATAATTATTACTGCAGCCCTGTACTGTCGCATTCTTTCATTCACGGTTGTCGAAAGTACTACTTACTTTTCAGTAACCATGCATGCAGTAGTGCATGCACTTCCTTTATGTCACTTAAAAGATCTATGGTTAGCTTTGTACCCAAAGATTTCTTTATCTTCAATTATTGTTTGTCCATGCTGTGCTTTTTTTTCTTCTCTCAACAAAACTTTCCCAAAATCCCCCATTCCCATCCATTTTCCAAACCCTAACCCTCTACCCCCGGGCTGTGTGGTTTTGATTGATGTGTGACTAAATGACAGCAATAATTCCTCACACTTGCTGGGGAGGCTAAGGTCATAGCAACAGGCTGGTGAAGGAATCCGAGGATATATTCTATTCTTACTCAGCTTGACACTCAGTCACTCTTGGCAAATGAAAGCAGATTTTCATGTGCGCCATCAATTTGATTGGTCATCAAGAACATCCTCCTCCAAGACGTGGCAAATTATTATGCTGCTGTGTCCTTCACCTTCAGTACTATTTCTTGTAGTAGTAGCCAATGTCAAAGAAATTCAATGCAAGTACTAGTTATACTTTCAATACTTTACCATTTGTTAGGCTACATTGTGGCACTGTTCTAGTGTACTGTCAACTGCTATATTCTCTATCGTACCGTTCTAATGCTACGGTAAGGACAAACAATGTTTAATTTTCTTTTTTTCAGATGCTGCAACTGCCACTGTGTAACACCACAAGTACCACCTCAATGATGACATTTCATCCGCCCAGGATTGCCAACCTTAATCGCAATTTTGCGTGCAGCCAGCCCTGTGTCTAGCCCGTTTTTCCAAAAACAAATTACAGGTAAGATAAGCGTTTGGGGGCAGGTAGTATAATGGAGTATTAGGAGAGATGAGAGACTGACGGTCCTAGGACTATTGAATTCACTTACTCTGTGAGAGGCACTTAGTTTTGAAAACATTTGGGCTATTAGTACTTACACAACTTGAATCAAGATGCCACTTAAGTTTCTGGACTGTTAAACCCCCACCCACCAGCCTCAAAAGCAGTAAAAACATGTATGCTAAGATAAAGTTTAAAGTATATTTATATATCCCTAACATAAATAATCTCCCACAAGACCCAACCCACCCCCCTCCCGAACCCCAATGAATGTCCCTGAAAACTAAGTCCAAAAAAGTAGAAAACCCAACTCCCAATTCCCACCCCCCAGAAGGCTTTAAAAAAGGGGCAAGGGACAGTCTCCTACTACTGCTGGCTGCTGTTGAGTTTTTGGGCCAGGTCGGCATGCTCCTTGCGGAGGGTCTCGAGCAGGGTTTTGGTGTTGAGGAGCTCCTGCTCGAGGTAGGAAACCCTCAGGGAAAGGCGGTGCATCCTTTTTTTTCCAACTGCTGTGGGGGGCAGCTGATTTCTTTGCTGCTCGGCGGTGGCGGTGGCTGCGGTACCCCGGCTCCGTACCGCCGGAGACCTGCTGCGCTGACTGGCTGACCCAGGGAGCGCGGAGGAGGATGCAGGTGTTGCCGTGGATGTTGTTGAAGTACTAGTCTGCGTGTCCTCCTCCTCCTGGGCCACCAGCCGCTGATATTCGGCGACAGTGGCCTCCAGCCTCCGTTGCCGGGCCCTTTTAGCCAGCTCCTTCCGTGTTGGTTTTGGAAGGAGCATCTATATGAAGAAAGAAAGACATAGTCTGTAACAAATGCTCTTTAAGATTATCACAAAATGATTCAGCAGAAAGTTGTGTCACAGTAAAACTAGCAACTTGCAAGCGCAGTACATAACTATTGTGGCCAGTATCTATCTAACCTCCCACTTCTTCATCCTTGCTCTAACATTAGTGGGAGTTTAAGGAATCAATTCTACGAGCACTATGGACTCACTCCATTAGAGTCGACTATGACAGTACACCAGTCTTATTCTTCTTCTTCTCTCTTGTTTAGCAAAATTGGTACGTTAACTTCTGCAAGCCGGCATAATGCCAGCGCAGTCAACTTGCACCCGAGAAAATCAGACGCCCGCCAAGATGAGTAAGACAGACTTGCGTTACTGTACCAGTCCAGTACATGCAGGTGGTGATGCTCTTACTTTTCTATTATGGGTGGCACTGAGAATACTCTGTTACAAGGGCTACTGCTTAATAATTTAACTTTCGCCCTACAGTGCCAATGAATACTAGAAAAGGAAAATGAAGAAGATAAATAATCTGTTTATCTATCTCTGCACATGGTATGTATTTGCTTACATATGGGATGACTTTAGGTGATTTGCTTTTTATTGAGTGAACAGTGATACCTCCACACATGAATGATCGAGTTCTACTAAACTTATTAACAGAGGTAGTGAGTGGCCATCGTAAAAGCTGGATATATGCTGTGCTTGCAATACAAACTACGGTAGTATTCGGACAAAATTACAACTTTTTTTCCTTTCCTTTCCTACACTGGGACGGACGTGCAGGTGCGGTGTTACATGCTCTTCAAAGTAACACTTAGTTCATCCAGTGAACGTCTACTCTCTCTAGATATACATATGCTATCTTAGAGTCAGATAGTACCATGATCCAGGCATCCATCCATTCAAACTATATGTCAATCATTCTTCTTCATGTCTCTGATCTGGACAAACCTTACGTTTTCTCACGGGGAGCACACTATGCAGTCTGCAATATCAATAAGGAAGGAATATAAGATCTTACCACTGCCCGCCACTACCGTGGCAACCCGCACAGCAGTTTGGTCCGGCACTTGCACTGCCTCCTCCCCAGAGCTTTCCTCCTCCACCTCCGCGCTGGGCCTAGCACCAGATGTTCCACCTACAAAGTACATTTAAGAATGTTAGATGTCATAGAAGTACACCACTCACTAGTATTTTGTCTAGGAATTAAGAATTGTGAATACAGAAACCAATCTAATAATTTGTGACTGTTTACTCTAAAGTAAAAATGCCCCTTTTTCCAGGGAAGGGTGTTGTCTTGCTGCACTTTTTGGCACAACTGATGAATGCTTGCTTTTTCACACGCACCATTTTTCTCATAACAGACAGAAGCTTCACTTCTAAGAACAAATCATCATCACCACTAGGACAGAGGGACCAACGATTCAGCACCAAAAATAAAAATTAAAGTTCAAACCAGGTGAGGGCTCGGCTCGCCCACAATAAATGTGTGAAATAAATCACTATAAGCACTTTTCCATTTTTAATCAACCTTTTATGTTTTATGATAAGCTTGATTTTAATAAATATTTTTACTTTTAATAAAGCTTTAAAACCTAAATAGACTCTGTGGTTTTTGGTCAAGAGTGAATGAGCAAAAGGTTTTGCAATTTGCAAGCATGAGTCCGTACCTCTGACACTTCTGGACTCTGACTCCGTATTCTTGTCCTGCGTTGGATAATCATCATTGGGGATCAATCATCGATGAATTCGGGAGCTAAATGACTCTGCCACACTATCTAGTCAGTAAGGAGATTGGGGGTTCTTCAAAGTCTGATATCACTGAGGTATGTGGAAAGTCTACCTGCGCCTATTATAATTGATAAACAATGCACTATTTAGTGTCCGTAGTTCTGTTTGTGCAGATTGGTCCCTGCAACAGTAGTAGTATGGATTGTCCTCCTATCCAAACCAAAAGTAAAGTAGTATCTTATTCTTTCTCGGTGGTCATTCACCTTTTTATTGTTGGTAATTGTCAAAGCATAAACATTTAGAAGACTTGAAAATACATTATGGACAATCCCAGAGGACTGCACTCAGTGTATAGAGCTATTGCTGACTAGAATGGGAGTTTCGTTTAACACCTTTTGCCAAATGTGCAATCTTAGTTAGCTACACAGACAGACTAATAAGAATAATCTAGTAATACCACAGGGAGTCATAGTCGAGGCAGGATAAGAATTTAGATACAGTCTACAAGAAGATCGAAGACGATTTAGAAAAAATCGAATGAGGAACGCTAGGAAAAAATAGGTACTCTATATTAAAATTAAAACTTACCGAGGCCAGCAAAGGAGCCCTCGCCTGACCGATCCTGGCCTTGTTCAGCAGCAGCAGCCTCCTCCAATGTCCTCTTACCTCTGGGGGGAGCTGATGTACAACATGAAAGAAAGACCCGAAAACATGGATGATTGTTGTCAACCAAATCAAACATTACTAAAGAACAATAACAAAATATTTTGGCAAAATAGCAAATAGACAACTATTCCACGGGATATATTGACCTATCTCATGTGGTCTACTACGATATTAGTATTGCTTGATTTGCGGACCGTTGACTTGGAAAGTTATGTAACTCACTAAACAAACTACTAAAAAGGTTCGCCTAGGACTGGCAGGCAGCAGTCCGCAGCACGCGAAGTGACAGACAAACTCCATCGTGATTGCAGATCAGCGACAACACTAAAAAGTTTCCTACTACATTAACCAGTCATTAAAATACTCAAACTATCAATCCACCACCACTATTTCTTCTTATTGCCAGGTGTACAAAGGAAGGACTGGACTTGAGTCTGTAGGGGCTGATTTACCAGCCCTTGCGGCTCTTTTGCTCTGTTGTTGCCTGACTTTTGTGACACAGCGGCAGAACAAAAGAGGCGCCATGGTGCGGCGTATATTAACAACGTGACGCATATGGGAGATGCATCACGTTGTAAAGCCCTGCGCCATCAGGGGGCGTTCTGGCGCAAGGGAGGGCGTTCATGCGCAGGAACGCATCCTAAAAGTGGCTGAGGGAAATCTACAAGATTTCAATCAGTCACTTTAAGGACAATGATGCGTGACTCAAACCCTGCGCCTGCTTGAAGCAGACGTACAGCTTGGCGCAGCATTGGGGAGATAGGGCACCCCAGAGCATTGCTGGAGCTGCCCCATCGTTGCGACGCAACTCCAGCAATGCGCCACCTTTACGGCACAGATGCGTAACGCTTCGGTGACGTTTTGGGTCCATGGTGCGCCGCATTGTAAATACGGCGCACCATGGGTGGTGGTGGCGTGGCGCACAATTACTGGTGCATCCCTGCTACTTTGCAGGGATGCGCCGGTAATTAAAAATCTGACCCTTAGTGTCTAGCATTACGCAGTTCTTTAAAATACACTCATACATAATTTCTCAGGCCAATAAAATTAACACAAAATCGAAAACAAATAAGCATAGTAGCAACGCTACTGAGAAGGAGAGCAGTGCACCTGAAATGCACAGAAGATTTTGAAATATAATTTACCTACAATGTAATCAGCAGCATTATTGCTCTTGGTAAAAAACAAAAATTTGCAATATAATAACACACAGAGCAGGGGAAAACAGAGTAGTGAAGAAATAGCTACTACTACTCACCAATCCCGGGGATCTCGAGGCCGAGCAGGTCGATCAAGTCGCGTTCCCGGTCCAGGAGATCCGTCCAATGGTGGGTGGCCTGGTTGTAGGCGCGCCGGACCCGAGAGTGTTGGTACATGGCCCGGCACACCTTCTCCCACCGCTTCCGGCGCTCCCGGATCGCGTAGCCGCTAGCGATCTTGCCGCCTGCCATGATGGTCCTGGGGAGGCGGCGCTGGACATAAAAAACTAGTGCGGTCACCTCCTCCGCGCTAAAGATCTCCCGGGCTGTGACTGTCTCCACGGGGTGCGGGACCCTTCCCCTTCTCAGGCTGCTTCCCGGCTCCCTTTACCATGGTCTGGTCAGAAAGGAAGGTAAATAATAAAGAAGAAATAGAATAGGGAAGAAGAAAAGAAAAGAGTTTAAAAAAGTAGTTTAAAATTAACCAAAAGTAGCAGAAAACACAAAAATATAGAGCTAGAAAAATAGAGAGATAGATAATAAGTAAAATAGATCCAAAAAAACTTCAAACAAGCAAAGGATGGCAGAGATTGACAGAGGATACAGAAAGCATGCCCAGAACCATAGCAATGAATGAAAAACAAGACGGCCTCGCCCGTTCACGACCGCGTGGGTAAGTTCGCGCAAGATTTTCCTCGCGATCACACGCAAACTTGTACTAGCGAGCTGCATACTTTGCGAGATTACACATAGCGCCCGGAAACGGAAATACGTCACGCAAACAAAATGGCCGCGCCCGTGAATGACCGTGAGGGTAACTTTGCGCCGTTGCTCTACAAGTGGCTCGCTAAAATGCACAAAACCTTGCGAACTAACACACCGCAAAAAAAAAAACGCATATTCGCACGAATTTGCGGCTTCCGAATTCGATCTCGTGCAAATTCGCGCCCCGCAAATCCCGCAAAATTGCAGAAAAACGATTTTTACAAAACTGAAAGCACTCAGCAGGTGCAAAAGTTCAACCTCATCATTAGTAACCATTCCATGTAGTGCTTCCTGAGGGCCCCCTCCAGAGTTCAGTTGCCTACTTGCAACTATTCTATGACCCTGCTCTGACCCTCACAGCAGGCTCAGAGAATAGCTACAAGTAGGCCACAAAGGTCCTGTGAAAAAAAATTGCACTGCAACAGAAAGCAATTACAGATAAGGAAGCAGGTGCCAGACTCAGTGACACATTAATCAACCCCAAACTAATTCATGTCAGTTGAAGCAGGGCAGGTGGGCTGCCTTTTCCCCCCATAATCTACAGTGATGAACCAGAGGGTGGCAGTGATGTACCAGAGGGTGGCATGGGTGAACCAGAGGGTGGCATGGGTGAACCAGAGGGTGGCAGTGGTGAAACAGAGTGTGCTGTGATGAACCAGATGTAGAAACAACATAGTCGCAACCGTTGCGACCCGACAAGTAAGTTCGCGTTTGCGAACTGGTACAAACCCCTTGCAAACTGGCAGAAACCCTTGCGAACACACAAAAAAAATCCACAAATTCGCGAGAGTTCGCGGATTTTGCAGATTGCGAATGCGTGCATACGCAAATTCGAGAACCGTAAATTCGCAAAATTCGCCCATGCTTAATCATTATGTCATGTCAATGGCAGGTGTACACGTGTATCAGGAATGTCCATTGTTGACATGTGTGGCCATACTATTGACCTTGCCAGTGTTGAACATAGGCCAGTGATGTTAGCCCAAGTTGCATCAGATGTGCATGGCTATGTGTTTACGTCTTGGTTTTGAGGTCACACGTTTCTATTGGTACACATCTACACAGTACATCACGGCTGTGTACCCACATCCAGAAGCTGTCTTGAGTGTGTGGTTTGTGTGTGCAAGTCACATTGATGGTGGTATACATGCATACTGGGTATGCGTCTGTGTGTCGCTTGTTGTATGCCCATGCCTGTCATGTGAGGATGCAGAGCATTGTAGGTGGGGTCATGGGTGCATGATGACAATGAGGGTGTGGTCCATGTTCGTGTTGTGTGTGCATGTCACGGTGTGTCTGTGGGGACGCTTCTCCACACTTGGGCAATCAGTCATGTTAAGTTGGCAGTCCTTTCAACATGTCTGCACGTAACATTCAACATTTTTGCACACCGGATGTTGTTTGTGGATGTACAGTGTGTGTGTAGTCAGCTGTAGTGCCTTATATTTTGGTCACGTCACACATGCAATCAGTGTCTGCAACATGTATATTTTGTATTGTGTTGGTCAAGATGTGATGGTGTGGCCCAGATGTGCGTTGTTGGTCAATTGACATCTGCTCCCATGTACTCCCACACAGGAGGGCTCCAAATGTGCATCGACCATACACTGTGCTGGAGGACATGTTTGAAGAGGAGGTAATTCGCAAATTCGGCTGGACAGACGGAGGTTGCAGGACCTTGTAGGCCAATTGTCACCTCATCTGCAGCCACGCAGGCCATATCCAGGAGCAATTACACCCACAGCAAAGGTGATGGCGGCACTTCACTTCTTTGCAACTGGCACTTTCCAGTACACAGTTGGACAAGCGGGGGGATGTCCCAATCCATGTTCAGCATGGTATTTCGGGATGTGCTGGATGCCATGATGTCTTACAAGGATGATTACATCCATTTCCCACGTCCGGCAGAGCTGGCTGCAGTGAAGGGTGACTTCTATGCCCTGGCCCAGATCCCACACGTAGTGGGTGCCATTGATGGGACACATATTGGTCTGATTCCACCCCAGGCATGTGAAGTCGTCTATCGTAATAGGAGGCACTACCACTCTATAAATGTGCAAGTGGTGTGCCTGGCTGACAACATCATCTCCCATGTGTGTGCAAGGTTTCCAGGGTCCGCACATGACTCCCACATCCTGCAGAGCAGCATTTTCCCCCAACTGATGGCTAATTTGCGTCAAGAACGTGCATGGCTTGTAGGTGAGTGTGCTGTGATGACTACTGTGTTGTATGTGTGCCATGCTGTTACCACCAATCCTGGTAATGATGTATGTGTCTGTCATCCCCCCACCTAGGCGACTCTGCGTACCCAAACCGACTGTGGCTGCTGAGCCCCCTACGGAATCCAACTACCCCAGGAGAAATGCGCTACAATGAGGCCCATGGGAGGACACGTAGGGTGGTGGAACGTACATTTGGACTGCTGAAGTCTAGCTTTCGCTGCCTTGATAAAACCGGAGGGGCCCTGCCGTACTCACCCGGCAAAGTATGCAAAATCGTGGTTGCCTGCTGCATGCTCCACAACCTGGCCTTACGCAATAACATTGCACTGATCATGGACCCTGCAGACCAACAGGTTGCTCCGCCTCCCATACCACCTATGTCCAGTGATGAGGATAGTGGGGAGGAAGAAGGTGTGGACCAGAGGCGTCAGCTCATTACTCGCTACTTTACTTGAATGTGAGTAACTACCTCTTGTGCTGGTATTCAAAGCGTGATGTATGTTCGCTGGTGATGTGTGGATGTGGTGTGTGGATGGTGCCTGTTCTGGTATGTTCTGTTTGCAAATGGGTGTGGGAGATGGTGTACGTCCAATGCTCCCTGATGTGTGTCCTGTGATCCGCTTAATTTGTGATGAGTGTGGTTTGTGGGATGTTGATGTATGGTGTGGTGTGATGGTTGTGATTCAGTTTCCTGACCTGTGCTTGTTGTTCTCTCATTATCCCTAGGTCACTCCCACAGAGACATGATTGTCAAGTACATTGATACCTGCACCTGGTAATGACAAGTACTAAGACGAACCTTTGATTGAAACATGTAAGTCACACAGCATTGAGTGTTTACATGGTGTTTATTTACAGGGTGTGGATTACTGTTTGTGCATATTTGGTGGGGAAGTGAGAGTCGAAGGTCATATCAGATGAAAACATCGTGGGGACACCACATTGTGTGATGTACACCTAGTCCAACAGACGTGTGCCAATGCTTGGCATTGTGGTGCAAGATAGTTCGCAGAGTGAATGGCAGGCTCAAGGAAGGGTGAAGTCAGTGGCGACCCCTCTTTGAGCAGGTGGATGGTGCATTGCCACTGCTGTGAGCTGGATCCAGCCTCGGATGGCCCCTCCATCTTGGAGCCGGAGCGGTGCCAGCTGTGGGGGCAGGTTGTTCTGGGACAACCTCCCTGTCAGTGGCCTCAGGTGATGGTGGCGGTGGTGTTGGTGCCCTGTCCCGCTGGCCACTTGGGGGAGGGGGAGGTGGTGTTGGTGGCCTGTCCCGCTGGCCACTTGGGGGAGGGGGAGGTGGTGTAGGTGGCCTGTCCCGCTGGCTACTTGGGGGAGGGGGAGGTGGTGTGGTGCGGGATAACCACTCCCTCCAAAGAGCTGTTTGCTGCCCCATGATGTCAACAATTTGTCCCAAACGGGTGTCCACGGACCGCAACAGCTGGCAGGTGTCTATGGAGTCTTGGTGTGCACGATCGGCCTGTGCTTACGACCGCTCGTAGGAGGCTTCCACTCTGGCGATGGCATCCGGTGTCTCTGTCCCAGGATGGGCTGGGTGATGTTCACGGCCTCGCCTTGCAGCTGCACTCCTGTTTGTGACCTGGGCGGTCACCTGTGTCCTCACCCGTCCACTCTCCCTGCTAGCCTGTGATGTTGATGGTCCATCATCGTCCGATGGGTCAGGCAGGATGGCAGTGGCAGGAGTGGTGGTCCTGGTGGTAGCTGCACAGGTCACAGTGGCAGTAGTTGCTGTTGTTCTAGTGTTGATGGTGGTGGAGGCAGGAATGTCCTGTGAGCCTGATGGCCCTAGGAGTGTAGTTGGGCTGGCATCGTCCTCCGCACCCGAGGTGTCCACCGGATCATCAGCTGGGAGTCCATGCTGTGATGGGGGCGACTGGTGCTGGCGGCTGCTGGATTCTCCTGTCAAGTCTCGGTCACCTGAGGGACAAGAATATAGAAATCAATGCTGTGGACATGACAGGTTTGTTGTTGTTACACTTCTATTTTGTAGGGAATGAGGACATGGTTGTTGGGGTCATCAAATTGGTTTGTTAGACTGTACCGGACATTATGGTGGTGTGGAGGTGGGGACATAATACAATATGTGTGGGCCTGTCCTGCTTTTGGATGGTGCCCCTGTGAAGATGGCTACCTACATATGAGTTTGAAGAGGGAGATGCAGTGGTCAGCACATGGTAGGCGGACTCCATCTTGCTCAGGGACAGGACATGGGGGCCTGTTGGGAGTTGTAGTGCTGGACCTATCACCCCACCCCACCCTCCCTGTGAACATGAGGGCCTGTTGGCAGTCGTAGTGCTGGACCAACCCCCCTCCCTGTGAACATGGGGGCCTGTTGGGAGTCATAGTGCCTGACCAACCCCCCCACCCACCACCACACTCCCTGTGAACATGGGGGCCTGTTGGGAGTTGTAGTGCTGGACCCACACCCTCCCCCCACCGCCACCCTCCCTGTAGACGTGGGGGCCTGTTGGGAGTTGTAGTGCTGGACCCACACCCTACCCCACCCTCCCTGTGAACATGGGGGCCTGTTGAGAGTAGTAGTGCTGGACCAACCCCCCCACAATCCCTGTGAACATGGGGGCCTGTTGGGAGTTGTAGTGCTGGACCCACACCCTACCCGACCCTCACTGTGAACATGGGGGCCTGTTGGGAGTCTTAGTGCTGGACCAACCCCCCCACCCACCACCACACTCCCTGTGAACAAGGGGGCCTGTTGGGATTTGTAGTGCTGGACCAATCCCCCCCCAACCCCACCCTCCTTCTAGATGTGGGGGCCTGTTGGGAGTTGTAGTGCTGGACCCACACCCTACCCCACCCTCCCTGTGAACATGGGGGCCTGTTGGGAGTTGTAGTGCTGGACCCACACCCTACACCACCCTCCCTGTGAACATGGGGGCCTATTGGGAGTTGTAGTGCTGGACCCACACCCTACCCCACCCTCCCTGTGAACGTGGGGGCCTGTTGGGAGTCGTAGTGCTGTAATGTAATGTAATGTAATGTGTCTTGTAAAGCGCACTGCTGCCCTGAGGCGTCGTGGCGCTGTAGACCGCTGGGGAACCCGTCCTGGCTATCCCTGTGAGATGGTCCCTACTGGGTATCTCCAAGGTGAAACCAGGCATCCCCGGCGAATGTGGGGGGCCGTTGTAGAGATGAGGCAAGCTAATGCCCAGAGTTGCCGAGTGTGATCCCTGGTTAGAGTAGGCACCAAGGCGAGAATTATCGAGTCCGCTGACCCTGGTCCACGACCCTGCCGCGTCGGGAATTGAACCCTGGTCCCGGGCCGTTCTCAGCTTCCGGGTCTGCCGCCTCTAACCAGTGAGCCACACCACTCCATGCTGGCCCAACCCCCCCACCCTCCCTGTGAACATGGGGGCCTGTTGAAAGTTGTAGTGCTGGGCCCACACCCTACCCCACCCTCCCTGTGAACATGGGGGCCTGTTGGGAGTTGTAGTGCTGGACCAACCCCCCCCACCCATTACAACACTCCCTGTGAACATGGGGGCCTGTTGGGAGTTGTAGTGCTGGACCAATCGCCCCCCCAATCCTACCCTCCCTGTAGACGTGGGGCCTGTTGGGAGTTGAAGTGCTGGACCCACACCCTACCCCACCCTCCCTGTGAACATGGGGGCCTGTTGGGAGTTGTAGTGCTGGACCCACACCCTCCCCCCACCCCCACCCTCCCTGTGAACATGGGGGCCTGTTGGGATTTTTAGTGCTGGACCCACTCCCTACCCCACCCTCCCTGTGAACATTGGGGCCTGTTGGGAGTCGTAGTGCTGGACCAACCCCCCCACCCACCACCACCCTCCCTGTGATAATGGGGGCTTGTTGGGAGTCGTAGTGCTGGACCAACCCCCCCACCCATCACCACACTCCCTGTGAACATGGGGGCCTATTGGGAGTTGTAGTGCTGGACCAATCCCCCCCCAACCCCACCCTCCCTGTAGATGTGGGGGCCTGTTGGGAGTTGGAGTGCTGGACCCACACCCTACCCCACCCTCCCTGTTAACATGGGGGCCTGTTGGGAGTTGTAGTACTGGACCCACACCCTCCCCCCCACCCTTCCTATGAACATGGGGGCCTGTTGAGAGTTGTAGTGCTGGACCCACACCCTCCCCCCACCCTCACCCTCCCTGTGAACATGGGGGCCTATTGGAAGTTGTAGTGCTGGACCCACACCCTACCCCACCCTCCCTGTGATCATGGGGGCCTGTTGGGAGTCATAGTGCTGGACCAACCCCCCCTCCCTGTGAACATGGGGGCCTGTTGGGAGTCGTAGTGCTGGACCAACCCCCTACCCACCACCACACTCCCTGTGAACATGGGGGCCAGTAGGGAGTTGTAGTGCTGGACCTACCACCCCACCCCACCCTCCCTGTGAACATGGGGGCCTGTTGGGAGTTGTAGTGCTAGATCCACACCCTACCCCACACTCCCTGTGAACATGGGGGCCTGTTGAAAGTTGTAGTGCTGGACCAACCCCCCTACCCACCACCACCCTCCCTGTGAACATGGGGGCCTGTTGGGAGTTGTAATGCTGGACCAATCCCCACCCACCCCCACACCCTCCCTGTGAACATGGGGGCCTGTTGGGAGTCGTAGTGCTGGACCACCCCCCCACCCTCCCTGTGAACATGGGGGCCAGTTGGGAGTCGTAGTGCTGGACCAACCCCCCCCCCCACCCACCACCACACTCCCTGTGAACATTTGGACCTGTTGGGAGTTGTAGTGCTGGACCCACACCCTACCCCACCCTCCCTGTGTACATGGGGGCCTGCTGGGAGTCGTGGTGCTGGACCAACCCCCCCACCCACCACCCACACCCTACCCCACCTGTTGGGAGTTGTAGTGCTTGACCAATCGCCCCCCCCAATTCTACCCTCCCTGTAGATGTGGGGCCTTTTGGGAGTTGAAGTGCTGGACCCACACCCTACCCCACCCTCCCTGTGAACATGGGGGCCTGTTGCGAGTTGTAGTGCTGGACCCACACCCTCCCCCCACCCCCACCCTCCATGTGAACATGGGGGCCTGTTGGGTGTTGTAGTGCTGGACCCACTCCCTACCCCACCCTCCCTGTGAACATGGGGGCCTGTTGGGAGTCGTAGTGCTGGACCAACCCCCCCACCCACCACCACCCTCCCTGTGAACATGGGGGCCTGTTGGGAGTTGTAGTGCTGGACCAAACACACTCCCTGTGAACATGGGGGCCTGTTGGGAGTTGTAGTGCTGGACCAATCCCCCCCAACCCCACCCTCCCTGTAGACGTGGGGGCCTGTTGGGAGTTGGAGTGCTGGACCCACACCCTACCCCACCCTCCCTGTTAACATGGGGGCCTGTTGGCGGTTGTAGTGCTGGACCCACACCCTCCCCCCCACCCCCACCCTCCCTTTGAACATGGGGGCCTGTTGGGAGTTGTAGTGCTGGACCCACACCCTCCCCCCACTCTCACCCTTCCTGTGAACATGGGGGCCTATTGGGAGTTGTGGTGCTGGACCCACACCCTACCCCACCCTCCCTGTGAACATGGGGGCCTGTTGGGAGTCATAGTGCTGGACCAACCCCCCCTCCCTGTGAACATGGGGGCCTGTTGGGAGTCGTAGTGCTAGACCAACCCCCCACCCACCACCACACTCCCTGTGAACATGGGGGCCAGTTGGGAGTTGTAGTGCGGGACCTACCACCCCACCCCACCCTCCCTGTGAACATCGGGGCCTGTTGGGAGTTGTAGTGCTGGACCAACCCCCCCCCACCCACCACCACCCTCCCTGTGAACATGGGGGCCTGTTGGGAGTTGTAGTGCTGGACCAATCCCCACCCACCCCCACACCCTCCCTGTGAACATGGGGCCTGTTAGGAGTTGTAGTGCTGGACCATCCCCCCCCACCCTCCCTGTGAACATGGGGGCCAGTTGGGAGTCGTAGTGCTGGACCAACCCCCCCACCCACCACCACCCTCCCTGTGAACATGGGGGCCTGTTGGGAGTTGTAGTGCTGGACCAACCCCCCCACCCACCACCACACTCCCTGTGAACATGGGGGCCTGTTGGGAGTTGTAGTGCTGGACCAATCCCCACCCACCCCCACACCCTCCCTGTGAACATGGGGCCTGTTAGGAGTTGTAGTGCTGGACCATCCCCCCCCCACCCTCCCTGTGAACATGGGGGCCAGTTGGGAGTCGTAGTGCTGGACCAACCCCCCCACCCACCACCACCCTCCCTGTGAACATTTGGACCTGTTGGGAGTTGTAGTGCTGGACCCACACCCTACCCCACCCTCCCTGTGTACATGGAGGCCTGTTGGGAGTCGTAGTGCAGGACCAACCACCCCACCCACCACCACCCTCCCTGTGAACATGGGGGCCTGTTGGGAGTTGTAGTGCTGGACCAAACACACTCCCTGTGAACATGGGGACCTGTTGGGAGTTGTAGTGCTGGACCCACACCCTACCCCACTGTCCCTGTAAACATGGGGGCCTGTTGGGAATCGTAGTGCTGGACCAACCTCCCCACCCACCACCATACTCCCTGTCAACATGGGGGCCCGTTGGGAGTTGTAGTGCTGGACCAATCCCCCCCACCCCACCCTCCCTGTAGAAGTTGGGAGTTGTAGTGCTGGACCCACACCCTACCCCACCCTCCCTGTGAACATGGGGGCCTGTTGGGAGTTGTAGTGCTGGACCCACACCCTACCCCACCCTCCCTGTGAACATGGGGGCCTGTTGGGAGTCGTAGTGCTGGACCACCCCACCCTCCCTGTGAACATGGGGGCCTGTTGGGAGTCGTAGTGCTGGACAAACCCCCCCACCCACCACCACATTCCCTGTGAACATTGGGGCCTGTTGGGAGTTGTAGTGCTGGACCTACCGCCCCACCCTCCCTCTGAACATGGGGGCCTGTTGGGAGTTGTAGTGCTGGGCCCACACCCTACCCCCCTCCCTGTGAACATGAGGGCCTGTTGGGAGTCGTAGTGCTGGATCAACCCCCCCACCCACCACCACCCTCCCTGTGAACATGGGGGCCTGTTGGGAGTTTTAGTGCTGGACCAATCCCCACCCAACCCCCCACCCTCCCTGTGAACATGGGGGCCTGTTGGGAGTCGTAGTGCTGGACCAACCACCCCACCCTCCCTGTGAACAATGGGGCCTGTTGGGAGTTGTAGTGCTGGACCTACCCCCCAACCCTCCACCACACTCCCCCACCCTCCCTGTGAACATGAGGGCCTGTTGGGAGTTGTAGTGCTGTGTGATAGTGGTCATTGGTTTGTACTTACCAGCCTCAAGTCCCTCTTCTATTCCTTCCATGCTCTCAGGGTGCAGTATGCCCAGCACCTTCTCCTCCCATTCTGAAAATGGTATGGTCTCCGGGGGAGTGCCGCCCCCAGTGTGGTGTGCAGGTTAGTGCAGATGTAAATTGTGTAAAAGAGTGCAATCGGTTAAGAAGACTCCATGCTCCTACCTTAGGTGAATATCCTATTAATGAAAAACGTTTGATAAGTCCAAAACAGAAATATGATAAACATTTTAGTGAGATTGAAAAGAAGAAAAGAATTGAAGAGAATGATGAGTCTGAAAAGAAAATGGAAGTGGATATGGTTGCTAATATTGTAGGATATCAAACCGGCTTTCGACCGGGGCAAGGGACAGACACTGCCCTTTTAGTGGTAGCAGAAGAGGCAAGGTGCATCTTAGATTCAGGAGGATCCGCTGTTATGATCCTCCTGGATCTAAGCGCTGCATTTGATACGGTGGATCATAAAATCCTAATTCACCGTCTCGCCAAGGTGGGCGTTGCAGGAATGGCCCTTAAGTGGCTCACATCCTTTCTGGATAATCGATCTTTCAGAGTTTGTGAAGGTGGTCTGCTGTCTAAATCCACCCCCCTCCAGTGTGGTGTCTCTCAGGGCTCTTCATTGAGCCCTACTCTGTTCAACGTTTATATGGCCCCACTGGAGGAAGTAGTCGCCCCCTTTGGGATTAAAACAGTCACCTATGCGGACGACACCCAATTAGTCGTCTCGCTAACCCAACAAGACGGATGTTTTGATAACCTCTCCGCCTGCCTTGTTGAGATATTCTCATGGATGACCAGTTCGCGGCTTAAACTCAATGGAGCGAAAACTGAGATTATGCTCCTTGGTCATCATTTTTCTTCTTTCCCTAAAGCCGCCTGGCCCTCCTGCCTAGGTGAGCTGCCCACTCCAAAGGAAAAAATCAAAAGCCTAGGGGTGTGGCTTGAGCCCGATCTGACTTTTAAGGCCCATGCACAGAAAGTTGCAGGGACCTGCTTCGGACTGCTTCGTTCAGTGCGGAAAGTCCTCCCTCTCCTACCTCCTCAGTCTAGGACACTTCTGATTCAGGGGTTAATACTATCGAGACTCGATTATAGTAACGCCCTGTTTCTGGCAGCCCCGGAAGCCACCCTTAACATTCTCCAACGGGTGCAGAATGCAGCAGCCAGGATGCTTGCAGGCACATCGAGAAGATCTTCGGCCAGACCGGCCCTGAGAGCACTCCATTGGCTGCCAATACGCGAAAGAGTCATCTTTAAAGCGCTATGCGTCACCCACAGGGCTCTGCAGGGCAAAGGACCTCCGATTCTCAGGAGCCTGATATGCCCTTATAAACCACCCCGGGCTCTCCGGTCGGAATGTGGCAATCTTGCAAGGGTCCCCAGAGTTAGGAAAGCACGTACTGGGGGTCGCCGTTTTTCTTTAATTGCAGCAAAAAAATCGAACGCTCTCCCCAACTGGATCCGTGCAGAACCTTGCCATCTGAAATTTCGAAAGGCCCTTAAAACTATTCTTTTTCCCAAGGACCCCTAATTATTGGTTTCTTCCTCAGTTTGCATATTGTTCTATTTTTCTGTTAGCGCTGGGACGCTTTCGGGCAGCCATGCGCATTATAAATCTAATTTCATTTCATTTCATTTCATATCAGTTACAAAATAGTTCAGGCATCAAAATCAATCAAATACAATCCGGATAATGTTATTACTCGAGACAATGCAACATATGCCATACCCTCTTTAAACACAGAACTTCTAGTATTTACTAAAGCACTGTCTACACTTAAACCAGGAGATTTATAAATGGTCACTGCATATGCTAAACAAACAGGAAACTGTTTTCTACGAACATTCAAATCTTTTACAAGCAAGAAACAAACAGAACAATGTGCAATCTATGTCACCTCTTCATTCTGATCAAATTTAATCTTCAAAAATTCAATTCCATCTCCATTTGCATAAGTAACAAAGTCAACAACTTTTCCCATTGCTCCATTTACTAAACATTTCTCAACATCTAAACTACGCCGTAATATTACCCGACAGTTTACAGATACATATAAGGTCTTTTCCAAACCAGCAGTCTTAGATATTCATTTTTCCAAAGAGTCTAATTTTAACTTTAATTTGTCTGACAGAAGAATAGTTACTCCTTCATGGTCTATTTTATCAATGGCTACAATTTTCATTATCCGTTCATTCTTCAGTTTCAAAAGTTCTTCATTGAATGTAGAGCATTCTTTCAGTTTTGGCATAAGGCAAATTATAGATTTATTTTCTGCAATTTTTCGGTAGATTGTTTCAGGTGCAATATTTACTTTTGGAAACAAGTTTCTTAGTAGCCGACTTTCTAAAGCATTTTTTCCATCCTTTGTTAACACACCAATTCTAATATTTTGAAGAATGTTTCCATAATCTTTGTCATTTGTTTGTTGCATGTTATTAATAAGTTCTTTATATTCAAAATAAGTCCAAATGTTCACATTTCTAATACTTTCAATGATTTTTTAGAGTCTTCATGAAGAAAGGTCTTAAAAATGGTTGGCCTTTCACAGGTGTGTGTTGTAGTAGATCACCAAATAAAATTACATGTTTTCCTCCAAATAAAACATCGTAATTTGTTTTTAAAATCTGCTGCATCCTCAAATGCACAAAGGCAAGCATTACGTTTGAGACCATGCTCACCTAATCAATTTTCAGAAGTTTCATTTTCTTCAGTACTCTTGAAACTTCGAAACAAGCTTCTTGTTGTAACTAACTAGTCTGATCGTGGAATGTGGAATGCAGTGTTGGTGCATTCTACATTCGTAGAAGCTATGTGGGTTCTAGGTGTTGGCAGTTACATGCAAGCCAGCCAGATTGACAGCCGCATATATCCTCCCGGTATATGTATCTCAATAAACAATCTTAAAGGAACTTGTAAGAAGACGATTTATTTACCACAACATTGTTGGCGACGTTCTGGCTGGGATCGTGACACCGGAGAGGAAGTGGCTGATGAATCCATTGGAGCAGACTGCAGTTGTGACCTTCCGGAGAGATCTACCTTGCGACGTATTGAATTGCCGTGAGTACCTTTGTTGTAGCACAGAAGGGAAGAAAATCAGCAATTCGGTCGTGAAAGGAGGCTCTTGTCTTAATCAATTGTAGTATGAGTGCTCGTTTCAGTTATTTGTGGCGCGAGCTAGCGATGATGCACAGCTGAGCTCGAGCTGACGAAGAGACACGTCATACGAGCTCAATCGCCTGCAAACATCGCATTTAAACCACGCTCAAGACGTTATTGTTACAAGCACTAATTCCTCTCAAAAACAACCTAAAAAAGGTGATGGACATCTTGGATTTGGATCCTTTTCCTCAGAGTAAAGCCGATTCATTAAAGCATAGTCGGAGTTCTACTTTGTTTAAACTTATTTCTCTCAGAGAATTCACAAGGTATTTTTTTTTATATTATTGTTATTAGTCTGAATTGGTAGCCATAGGTTAAAAAAAAAAGGAATTAAAAAAATAACGATAATTTTGATACCATACAGTCATCGGTCTACATACTTCTAAGGTGATTTGTCACATCACATTGACTTTGTTGTTCAATCCAGTCTTACATTTATAATTACAAATTCATTTAAAAAAAAAAAACAAATTAATTTATTTGGAATATCTTTCTAGACATGGCTGGTGTAACCACAATAGTCACACCACCTATCTTCCTAGCTTCACCAGGTCCACTCTTGGTAGAGTGGGAGGACTGGTTACCCATGTTTGAGAACTATATTGAGGCTATGGATGGATCAAATTTCAAAGCAGAGAGGAAAAAAGCTTTGTTAATGAATAATCTTGGAAAGGAAGGACAACGCATTTTTTAATATTTACCAATAGCTACTTTGCCAGATGGTGGCGCTATTGAAGATGTGTATGAAGAATCTAAAAAACGATTAGAGAAAAGATTTGCGAAGGAGATTACCATAGCCATGAACCGTCATCAATTCTACACTCACAAACAAGGAGAAACCAATCAATAGAGGAGTTTGTATCAAAACTCAGAGAATTATCCTTGAAGTGTAAGTTCCATACTATGACTGACGAAATGGTGCGAGAGATCAACTCATAGTACAGTGTAGGTGTAAAAAAACTCAAGAAAGAGTTTGGGCGGCTAAGAACCCCACTTTAAAAGATGCCATTGAAATAGCAAAAGTCTTAGAACATTCTCAGTATTGCATGCGCGAGATTAATAAGAAAGAAGAGTTGAACTTTAGCAATTCGTCTTCAACACCAACTGTAGATTCTGAAGTTGCAGCTGTGTTTAAATCTGGAAAATATTCTCAAAGAGGGAGACAACAATTCAGGTCCTGTTACAGATGTGGTACTTCGTCCCATAATACTGATTTTCGCAAATGTCCAGCTATAGACAAGAACTGCTTAAAATGTGGACGGAAAGGCCATTTCTCAAACATGTGTAGGAAATAATTTAAAAAACGAGTGGCTAACATTGATAATAGTGATGACTATGTTTCTCAATTTGTAAATTCAGTTAGTGCTACTAATGATATTTTTTTACAGGAGGACAACATTCTGAGTGTGGATGATCCCAATGATCAAATAGGTAGAATGAATCGACCAAAAGCGGAGTTTAGCATTGATGATAAAGTAGTTGACTTAATGGTTGACTGTGGATCAATGTACACAATTATTCCCAAATGTATTTTTGATAAATTTTGGTCTGATAAAGTGTTACATTCGAAAGATATAAATCCTGGAGGGTATCAGGGTGAAACTATTGATCTGCTGGGATACATGAACTCAACCATAGTATTTAAAGGAAGGACGATTGAGCGTAAGGTCTATGTGGCAAGGGATGGCCCACCTATCCTAGGGTGGATGCATCAATTTGATTTGTGCATCATTATAGACCCAAGGGCTCCAACACAAGTACTAGTTGTAGATAATCCTTCTTTGGAAGATATTTTGAAAGAGGCTAAAGACGTATTTAAAGAGGAACTGGGGTGTATTAGAGGCCATGTACATAAAATAATCTTGAAACCCAATGCAATCCCAGTCCAACACAAAGCTCGCAGGACACTTTTATTAGCTAGAGAAGCAGTTAAAAAAATAATTCAAGAAATGCTTGAAAATGGAGTGATAGAACCAGCAGAAAGCTCTTCTTGGCTTTCACCAGTGGTGATTACTGAAAAATCTGATGGCAAATTCAGATTTTGCATTGATCTTCGTTCTCTCAACCAAAATGTAGTAGTAGATACTTTTCCACTTCCTAATATAAATTAACTAATATTGGCACTAGGTGGTGGTAAATGTTTCTCGAAACTCGACTTAAAAAATGCATACCACCAGATCAGATAGCATGAAGAATCGAAGTCCTTGACAGCATTTATCACCACAGAGGGTATTTATCAGTGTGTTAGAATGCCTTTTGGCTTGTGCTCTGCAGCAAGCATATTCCAGAGAATGATGAATGTTTTGTTTAAAGGCATAAAAAACATTGTTTTCTTCCAAGACGACATCTTAATATTTGGTGATACTGTTGATCAGCATAACCACACACTTCGTGAAGCATTGTTCAAAATTAGGGAGTCAGGCTTGACTCTTAGGCAAGACAAGTGTACGTTCTTGGTAGACAAAGTGGACTACTTAGGGTATGAGATCTCGGCGCAAGGTGTAAGACCTAAAAAAAGTCTTTTAGATGCCATTAGGCTAGCTCCTACTCCCACTGACAAGGATAAACTGAGATCATTCTTAGGATTGATCGAATATTACTCAAAATTTATAAAAGATTTTTCCACTAAGACAACAGAATTGAGATCTATCCTAAAGAAAGGAGTTAGCATTAATTGGATTCCTGATCATCAATTGTGTTTTGAGAATATCAAGAGGAATATTTGTGAAGCTGGAATCTTGACACCCTTTGATACGAAGCTGCAATCTGTACTCACAGTTGATGCAAGTGCTACAGGTCTTGGGGCAGTTTTGGCTCAATTACATGACAAAAGTGAGAAAACTGTAGCATTTGCATCAAGAACGCTAACGAGTGCTGAAAGAAATTATTCAGTAATTGAGCGTGAGACATTGGCGGCTGCATGGGGGTGTGAGTATTTTAGGAACTACCTTTGGGGTGTGAAATTTACATTGAAGACAGATCATAAACCTCTCATAAGAGTGTTATTGCCTGGTGGTGATGCAAAATGTTCTGCCAGATTAGCTAGATTGGCTTCTCGTCTTCAAGAGTTTTGTTAAAATGTTGAATATATCCAGGGCTGGAGGAACATTCAAGCAGACTGTTTATCAAGATTGTCACTTGATTGGGAATTGGTAGACAAGACTGCTGTGTTGAAAAAAGAAAATTAAGGAGCTGTGGAATTAATATGCGATATTCTCAGTGTGTGTGAGCCTCAGGCCATAACTAAAGATGAATGGGTCAGTGCCATGTTGAATGACAATTCTATACTAGAACTTAAGTATTTAATAAAGAAGGGGTGTAAAAGAGAAAGCACAGTATCCATCACTAATCGACCATTTGTTAAAGTTTTAGATGAAGTATCCGTATGTGAAGATTTGGTTATCATGAGAGGAGACCTGTGCGTTCCTCCAATTTCTTTGAGGGAAAAATTAATGAAACTGGCCCACGAAGGACATTTGGGTCAGAGGCATACTAAACAAAGGCGGAGGATGAATTGGTGGTGGCCAGGTATGGATACTGAAGTAATCTCATTTGTAACAAATTGTGAAGTGTGCAAGCAAGGCGATAAACGCTTGAAAACTGGTTTACAGGCATCTTTGGGTCACATTACTGATCCAGGGGTTCCATGGCACACTGTGTGTGCAGATTTTATTGGTCCAATGAATTGTCTTAAAGAAAGCTTACGTTTTGGAATTGTCTTGGTTGATGTTCACATGAGATGGTTAGTAGTTAGATTCACTAAGGACATTACTACAGCAACAGTAATGTTGTAACAAACTAGTCTGATCGTGGAGTGTGGAATGCAGTGTTGGTACATTCTACATTCGTAGAAGCTATGTGGGTTCTAGGTGTTGGCAGTTACATGCAAGCCAGCCAGAGGGACAGCTGCATATTTCCTCCCGGTATATGTATCTCAATAAACAATCTTAATGGAACTTGTAAGAAGACGATTTATTTACCACAACACTTCTCCTAGTAGCTTGTGATATTCCAAATTATTTTCATGTTCTACTGGTAACATAAGTAGTCAATGTAATGTACTCCCTTTTATGTAGTGTGCTGCTAACCCAATTGGAGCAGTTACAACACAAGACAAATGTGAATCTGTTCTTTTCTGTAGATAACTTGACAAACATTTAATGAAGAAACTTTTCCCAGTTCCAGCTTGTCCACTGATGTACATAATAGGTCTAAATGATGTACATTGGCAATAATTTTTTTCGTGCAGTAATCCATGTTTTATCTGTTGTGTTACTTGGTGATATATTTCTTTCTATTCAGTATTCAGATGTTCTTCTAAGTTTCTTAAATCAATATTGTCCTGTTGTGCTTGTTGCATCGCCGTTTACACTTCACTCATTGCTATTGTTGCTTCATTTTCACGTATGGCTTCTCCTACTGGTTCTTGACTTTGTGCAGCAGAACTCTAACTATCTTTAGCTATTCCAGTTGCAATAGTACTTTCTTGATTAATCTCTTCGTTCATCATTTGGAGATAATTGGGAAAATTGTAGATTCAATGCTATCTTTACAAACATTAAAAGAATCTCCATAGCAGTAAAAATATCCAAGTAATTCCATTTCAGTCGGCCAAGGTTTAAAAAGTTGCAGAAGAGCTAAATAGAAAAACTCCCTTTTATCTGGTGTATTGCAACTTGGTTTCCTGTGATTAATCAAATTTCTTTTGACATGTTTTACCAAACATCCTTCACATCCACTTACAGCATATCTTCCTCCATTTATATTTTCTGTAACATTTTTCTTATAGCTGTAATTTTGTAGTACTTCATATAGACACATCTTTTCCATGTGTGGACTTCTATTTGGATAGTACGTATCCAGCATATTTGTTTTAAGAATATCTGTGCTTTCCGGTTCATTCAGTGCCAAGTATTCAATTTCTTGTACAGATTTCAAAACATGACTAGACCTAGACTTATCCAGATGATTCCTCTTGCCTTGGAATCTAACACACAGAAGTCAATCGATCTGAACGTTCATACGATCCAATTTCTCGATGTGAAAGCATCTTCCAGCTGAAGCTGTACACTTTTTTGGTGAGTGTCTTCTCCTGTGAAATTTCCTCCTACATTTCTTTCAATTTTGTCTTCTCAGATTTGATAATATATGACGTGACATAGCGAGCAACAGCAATTGAGTTATCTACAACATATTGTATGTCTATGTTTGCATTCCACATCTTCAAAATCACTGGATTGTAATCATTAATGTACTTGTATTTTTGGGTGATTTTCAAGTGATAGTATGCCTCACGGCTGACATAAAACTGTTCACTCTTCCTTTGGAAAATACTGGACATGGAAAACCAAATCGACATTTTGTGTAAAATGTTTCCTTTTGACTTGTATTTCCGTCGACAATATTTTCCACATCAATGACTTTGAAACCGTAAGACTTGCTGTCTTAAGGTATTTTCGCCTCCTGTTTTTAGAATCTCACAGGTAGCATAGTCTTCAATAAAAGATAAAACAGTGTCATCGGAATCAGTTCCAAATTTGGGTGCATCCTTGATCCATAAAAGCATATATATATGAGGAGCACCTCTAGCTTGGTATTCCTTACTCCAAAAGAAATCAATAACTTTGCCAATAGGTGGATTTGTTTTTATTACAGATGAAAGACATCATAGCTTCAAACCTATGATTAAAATATCTGTAAACATTTACAGGATCCAGGGAACACAGCTCTCCATCTGTCTTCATTAGAATATTTTCTATATTTGAATTTGATTCTTGTAGAAAATCCAGTAAATCATCCCAAGCGTACTCAGTGCAGCTAAGTGTAAAAACCACACAGGAGTTCCTAAGTTCCTTAACATACATTTTAGTTCCCTATGACATTAATACCAATATTCATTAGTGCCACATTGACAAGCCATCAAATTAATTAACTTTGATTCTAAATATTCGTCTCTTTTTTCAAATTTGTCAATAAATTCCTTTTGCAGAAACATCTGAAAGATGAGTACCTGTTTTTAATATATGGTTGACTGCATATGAAAGCGCAGACAGGTCACTTTCAAATAAAAGATGAAACAAATATGGAATACACTGGCAAAATATTGGTTCTTCTGAGTATAATCGTAAAGTAGGCTATTCTGAAGCTGGAATCTGAACTGGTTCATCATATCGTCCACCTTTTCCAGTAGGGAGCAGCTGTGGTAAACAACGAGCTTCCAAACTTTTTCCCATACACTCAAAGGAGTTCCTTTTGCTTTTTTCACCCGGAACAATTAAATAGTATGTCTAATCAGTTCTTTTGAATGTAGAGGGTGTATAGTATAATGTTCATAATTGTCTTATTTTCTTGAGTTCTCCTCATTTTCTATTTTTCCACTTGAAATGTGTGTTTCATCTTCTAAACTCATTTCCTGATCTACATTTACAGTTTTAGAGTAAATATTGTTTGACACTAGATATAATGTAGCCTTTTGGACTTTCATGACATCTACTAACTCTTACCATATTTTCCTACTTTTTGTAGGTACACCATTGTTAGACTTGGCTGTCTCTAGTTGGCAGAGGTATACACTTCTGACAAATAGGGACTCACCTCCTCTAGTCAGGGCAAGGGGATCATACTTAGATAACCCCTGCTCACCCCCTTGGTAGCTTGGCAGAGCAGACAGGCTTATCTCAGAGGCATATACAGTAATAAAGTGAATACACTACAAATGGACACGACACAGTAGTATTATAAAAATAAGGATTTTTATGTAAGGCTTAGCACAAGACCAAATAACGACAAAAACATACCACAATCTTATAAATACTCTTGGAAGGAAAAATAATAGTTCAAGTGTAGTTTCTTCTTAGCACAAAGTCTTTAGTAACAAAAGCAACTCTTCTTCTTTAAATCACAGTTCTTAGCAACAATGTAACCCACATGGGAGTCACACGACGTCGAGGCAAAGTTAATCCAAAGGTTCGGCGTCGACCGCGAGGAGCGCTACGTCGAGCCCGGAGTCGCACAGACCCCCACCCCACAGTACCTTGGAAAAGCAAAGCACACGATGATCAGCGGCGGCGAGATGTCCGGCGTCGCGTCTTCGGCGTCGATCGGGCCTCGGAGTCGGGGCGATCTGCAGCGGCGTCGACAGATGTCAGGCAGGAGCAGCGCTCACATGGTGAAGCAGGATACGGCGTCCTCGTCGACGTCGATGATGATGTTGCAAGAGTGAGCAGCGCTCACGGCGTCGAGAGGGCTCGAAGTCGATGCTATCAGCAGCGGTGCAGACATGGGGTCACTTGGAGCTGGAGCCGAACTTGCTACTCACTGGCCTCGCTACTGGCGTCGATGGGGCCCGGCGGCCGGCGTCGAGGAAGCGGGACACTGGAGCCGTTACTCACGATGTCGAGCTGAATTCGGCGTTGTCCGTCGGCGTCGAGATTGCTGGTTGCTTCAGAGGTGCTTGACTTTCAGGTTCCAGCAACAAGCACTTTTTGCAGATGATGAAGTCCTTTAGCCCTGTGACTTCAACAGGAGGCTGGCACTCTTCCAGCCCTTGGAGATTTTCTTTAGCAAAGCTTGAGAGTACACACACTGTTCCTCTCTCCTGGTTCCTTGGCAAAAATAAAGAAGCAACTGCAGGATTCCCCCAACAAACAGCACACTGGCAGAAGGGGTAGGCAAGTCCTTGGATCAGCAGGCTTCTTGTCCTTGGTTCAGGTTTCCTTGTCAGAAGTGATCTAAATTCTCAGTTCAGGGGTCCTTCTCTTATACCCCTTTTTGGCTTTGATCCCTTTGTCCATGCAGGGGAATTTCCCCACATCCTGGGTTTGTTGTGGGTGTAGCCAGGCAGAGGCACCTGGCCTATTCACTGTGCAGGGCTGGGTCCTCAGACGTCCAGCAGGAGGTGGAGCCAGTATTGTCACTGGCAGGAGCAGAGCTATCGGTCTCCTGGTAAGAGGTGGGGCCAGGATTGTCCCTGGCAGGCACAGAGCCATCAGTCGCCTGGCAGGAGGTGGAGCCAGCATTGTGTCAGGCAGGGCAGGCTATCAGGAGCTCCTCTTCCCCTACTCTCAATGCAAATGTCCCACTCATCCCACACTGACTCACTCAGACCTTTGGAGCCACCCAGCTCCTGTCACACACACACCAAACCAGCAGAAACCAGAAATAGTTAGACAAGAAAATAGCCACTTTCTAAAAAGTGCTATTTTCAAACCCAGAGTCCAAAAACCATCCACACAACCGGATGCGTGATTAAACTCCGAGTTCAGGGATACCAAACTCGACATTGCACCATGCTCCCCGAGCCAGCTAGGATTATAGCATTAATAATCCTGGCAGCCCATTCTAACTAATGGGGAGCAGGTTACCTTACAATAGTGAAAAACGAAAATTTCTGTAATTCACTATAAGGACATGCCAACCTTGTCAGGCTTGTCCTACCTTATGCTTACAATGCACCCTGCCCTTGGGCCTACCATAGGGGTGACTGACATGAAGTTAAGGGAAGGTTTAGTTACTGGCAAGTAGGTGTACTTGCGCAGTCTGCGTGACAGTACCAGACTGCACGTAGGTCTAGCAATGGCAGACCTGTAGACATACTTTTACTAGGCCGCTCTTGTGGGTGGCACAACACGTGCTGCAAGCCCATGAGCAGCATTTGTATTTACTTGCCCTGGCACTCCTGGTGCACTAGACTAGGGACTGACAGTAAACCAAATAAGCCAAACATGGAATTCAATCAATACAGTAATTTTACATTGGGAGCACTTGCACTGTGGCACTGATCAGCAGCGGCACAGTGCCCAAGCAATATACCAGCAAAAACATTGTAAACAGAGGAGGCAAACAGAAAAAAATGGAGGAGAGACTCAGGCCAATGATGTCAGGTCTAACAAC